>NC_047674.1:28024461-28266961 GCF_011762505.2 Arvicanthis niloticus | reverse complement strand
CCGGCCACCTTGTGCAGCACCTGCTTTTGATTGCACCATTGCTCCAAAGGCCCCGCCCGCTGACACCTGTGTCCCTGAACGCTGCCATTCACATTACTTCCCAGCACCAGTTCCTAGAGAAGCCAAGGCTCTGTTTCTCTTTTCTGGTCCCTTCTTTCATGGAGGGAGCCCTCACTTCAGAAGATAAATGACAGAGGGCAAACCTCTATTTTCAGGCCCAGAAGGAATGCTGGTCTTCCCAGGTCTGAGAGGTAGGAGGCGGTACCCCGGGTGAAACCACAGGCCAAATAAGAAGGCACTGATGTGACAACCATGCCCCTCGGGACACAGACCTACCAGCTTACAGGAGTACTTGTTTGCCAGTTCTTGTTCCCAGAACGGACATCTTCTGAATGGAGACACAGGTGAGCCTGTCGGGTCCGTCTTTATTGGGGAGCGATTTTCACACTGCAAGTCATTTATACCATGGTTATTTCTTTAAAATAAAATGCATCCTCTGGCATATAAATAAAGTTGCAGTCGCAGGTTACTCTAAGTCAACAGTCTTGAATGTGGTGGTGTTTTTGCAACTGCCCCTCATATTCCATTACAATAATAATGGCTCCTATAATACTGTCTGCTACCAAAGGGAGGGCCTTAGGCCTTAATACATTGCCCAACATATCATTCTTAGGGGGTTCTAAGTTACAGTCAAGAGCTAAATCATCATGTTCAATTAAAATATCATCCATGAGCAGCCTAATGTCACTATGTATTTCTAGAACCTTCATCTGTTGAATCATTGCTCCCCGAAATAAAATGGAATCCCATCAAGTTCCTGTCCTGTCAGATTTGCGCTCCTGAGCTGTGAAGAGAGTTAACTGTGTCAGGAATCCTGGGCTGACAGGGTCACTGCTTCATTTCTGACAAATTTCAGGCTAAAACAGAAGGGGAAAGGCTTGATAGAAAGCACATGGGCCCTCTTCATGGTGCTGACCAGCAAGGTAGGGACCCCATAGGGCCAGAGTGCACCAATTTTATTCGAAATGATTTCTCCAGGACTTTTGAAAGATTTTCCTAGCAGAGAACCGGCTGTCACCAGTCCCACAGATGGCGCTTTGATGCAAAGTCAACCACACTGAATTGAGACTTTTTATCTCTCTCCATCTTTACGGTCTGCTTAGTTCTGCTATGGAATTCTGGCAGCTTCCGGGTCAGAATTTCACACCCCACCCGTGGCTTCCTCAGTTCCTACGTGTACCTGGCTGGGCTCAGCTACTTGCTGGTCCCTGGGGTTTTGGCTCCTGGGGGTCAGCAGCTCCTTTGAACTCCACAGCACCCTTCCTCGGGACAGATGGTTATGCTCAGCCATCATCCAGAAGTGAGCCACGCACAGTAGCAAACAGCCCCTGAGGGTTGCTCCCTCTTTGTGATACCCGTGGTAATTACGGAGACTTACACTGAGATGACTGGTGAGTGGAGATACTGCCCAACAGCCATTGCTCTTGAACTCTTGAGCACCTAACCCTGAACTTCAGGAAATGCGTGCTGTGATTTCAGTGTTTCCAGTGTGCTGAATCACACCCCTCCTGGAGGACTCTTGGGCACACACGGGGCAGGAACTCTGAGGGTAATGTTCAAGGCTTCCCTCCATGGATGCTGCCTGGGTCCCGGGCCAGTGCATGCTGTTCTCTGGTCTGTGAAGGATGCTGAGGTGACCGACCATCAGGAAGAGTGTGTTTCACAAAGCTCACCAGCCTGGCTGTTGGTGTTTCCATTAGAGAAGACCCAGAGAACTCTTGGTTCCAGCCTTGAGCAGCTTCTCATAGTGACAAGCTATTTAGGCCATCTGCTTCAGAGCCCAGACTGACCTGGATACATCTGCTCTCTAGCTGCTGCCTTTGCTGTTCCCAAAGCAATGTTTCTCAAGTGTGGTCCTGAAACCATGTCCTCACTCGTACTAGGGATCCAGATTCCTTGTCCCTAGGTGACTGGGAGGAGGCCAGAAATCTAGCAATTCAACCATCTTTCTAGAACATTCAGATAGACAGCTATAAATCTAGGCAGGTGTGTGTATGTGCACACGCACGCTTGTATGTTGCACACCATGAGCTCCCAGAGAAGACAGGATGCCAAGCATCTCCTCTGTTGTCGTCCAGCTTCTAGCCTTGAGACAGGGTCTCTCACTGAACTGGAGAGCTTGATGTTTTGACTAGCCTTGCTGGCCAGTGAGCCAGCCAGATCTGCCTGTCTCTGTTCCTTAATGCTGGCTTTACAGGCATGTGCAGCTGTGCCTGGCTGCTTTATGGGTGCCTGGGAGTCAATGTCAGACCCTTGCTCACTCACGAGCCACCACCCAGACACCCTAGGTAAGCTCTTTCTTTTCTTTCTCTCCCTCCTTTCCTCCCCTTCCTCCTCCCTCCCTCCTCTCTCTTTCCTTTCTTCCTTTCTTCTTCCCTCCCTCTTCTCTTTCTCCCCTCCCTCCCTCCCCATCTCTCTTTGTTTCTCTCTCCTTCTATTCTGAGACTACCCACGTTCTCTATTTCAACATGAAAAATGACTGTTTTGCCACCCAGACACTGATTGGCTTCTCAGTCCTAGACCTGACTTCTGTATTAACCACTCCCTGCAAGGCTCAGGGAACATCTCAGAAGAGGGCAATGAAAAGAAATGTAAGAGCCGGAGGGTAGGGAGGAGCCCCAGGAGTGAACTGCTGTCTTCTGGACTTAACGTGGCCATCGAACTCACGAGCTCATAGCTGATGTGGCCTGCATAAACCCACACAAGATGGAGCCGCCTGAGTATCCATCGTGGATGGGGGAGGGGCTCTCAAGGCCCTACCCCTAGCTTAGGAGCTATTGGCATTTGATGGCTGCCAGAGGAGGAAGAGTCACTTTTCTCTGGGGATGTGGCCACTGGCAGGTGGCTTGTGCTACAGGAAAGTGAGGCACTTGGGCGCATATGAGGAGAACACACTGGAGGGGTGTGTTTGGAGGCTATCTGGAGGGATCGGGGTAGATATGATAAAAATGTGATATATACCTACATGAAATTTTCAAACGATAAATTATATATGAATACAAATGATTATAAGAATATAAAAGTACATTGCCATGAGACATCAAAAGGAAAGTTCCTGAGTGCCTGAAACGTAAGCCGTGGGTCTCTTCCTCCATCTTTTCCACGTCACAGCCATGAGCTCCAGCTTTGCTCCAGCACGCATTCCACATCATGACATTCTGCTTCACCACAGCCCCAGGAGCAGCGGGGCAAACCCACAAAAGTTTATAAAACCTCCAAAATGCGAGCCAAGGTAAACCTTTCCAGTTTTTAAGTTGATCGGAGCAGGTATTTTGTTACAGTAACAGAGAGCTGACTAATACAAAGCTTATGTATCCACCCCTAAAAATACAATGGGGACTACCTCTTACTGTTGCCAAATCCCCAGGCATCATGTGCCTGTCCTGAGTTACATCACCCAGAAAAGCTTTTGGCTTGCCTTTGGTTCTTTCCACATCTTCCGTCATGCCTCCCAGTATGTCCTGTCCTCCTTTTGAAGAGGTTTGATGGTGTGCCACACCCTCCTGAATCACACACATCCAGATTCCGCAGCCTGGCATTAGCAAGCTCTTCACTCTTGGTGTCTCTCAAGGCCAGGCCTCGAGGCCTCCACACTGTTAGACCTACCTCTCAGGTCAGACGCAAGCTACACCCCAAGGTGAATCCTCTCTCAACAGGATTCTGGGAGTCCCCTTTTTAACAGGCAGAACTACGGTGCCCCAAGATGCCCATGCTCTAATCTCCAGATACTGTGACTCTGCTACATTATAAAGCAGGAGGGACCTTGACACAGGGAGAGCCTTTTCCTGATGTCTAACAATCACAAGAGTCCTTGAAAACAGGTGGCTGAACTCGGCTCAGAGAAGGACTCGGCTTACCCTGTGCTGGCTTTGAAGACAGAGTATGGGGTTAAAAGCCCAGGAATATAGGTGGCCTTTAGATGCTGGAAGATCCCCCCAGCCTACAGCTAGAGAACTGCTCTACAGACACCTTGACCTTAGCCTGGTGAGAACTGATGGGGGTAGGGGAACTCACATCCCCCAGGACACAAGACAATCATTGTGTGTTGTTCAGAGCATTGACTTTGTGTTCATTTCTTAGGCACAGCCACTCATCTAAGAGGTTCTCCCTGGTCCTCCATCATAGCTAAAATAAACATCAGGGCTAAAGCACTCAGGCAGGAGCTGGGTACTACAGGGAAGACTAAGAGGCTTGCAGCTGGGTGTGAAATAGCCAAGCTGGGTGGATAAGAGGAAGAACAGGATCCAATTGAAATAAGTCAAATCAGCCTTTAACCACCCACCCTTGTCACACACACACACACACACACACACACACACACACACACACACACACACACACACACACACACACCAGGAGCTTCACAAGGCACCTTGCCTTTCCTTTCCTCTGCCTAGCTTCTCAGTTTTATGAATAGTTCTACTTTTAAAAAAATATTTGTTTTATTTTCTGTGTATGGGTATTTTGCCTGCATGCACAGGTGTGAGCACTATATGCATGCCTCGTGGCATGGATCCCTGGGAACTGGAGTTACAGACAGCTGTGAGTGCTGGGACTTGAACCTGGGTTCTCTGGAAGAGCAGCCAGTGCTCTAACTGCTGAGCCATCTCTCTGGTCCCTGGATAGTTACACCTTTCTTTCTTTCTTTCTTTCTTTCTTTCTTTCTTTCTTTCTTTCTTTCTTTCCTTCTTTCCTTCTTTCCTTCCTTCCTTCCTTCCTTCCTTCCTTCCTTCCTTCCTTCCTTCCTTCCCTCCCTCCCTCCCTCCCTCCCTCCTTCCCTCCCTCTCTCTCTTCTTTCTTTCTTTATATTTTATTATTTTTTTATGAATTCTTGCATCTGACTGTAAGAGACATTCTGGATTGTGGGTTAGGACAGCTTGGCTCCTAAGAAAGCTGCCTATACCAGGAAGGAGATCACGCCAGACCACTCAGGGGAAGAGAAAGAGCACCCTGAGACTAGTAAGTTCAGTCGCCACAGGTCTGCACTCAGCTCAGTCTGCTTCTGCAGCGTGGCTGTTGCTTAGCCAGCTGTGTCCTGGGGTGAATTCCTCAGCAGAATAGAGACTGCCAGTGCACTGGGGAGATCAGCCCTCGTGCACGCCATCTGACCCCCCATGGCCCCTTCTGCCTTTCTGGACTCACTGCCCTTCAATACTGCCCCAGTTGCTTCCTGACTACAGACAATGCTTTTCAAGTACAAGACCATGAGTGATTTTGTCTTTTTAACTTCTGGGTACTGGTCACCAAAAACAGACGTTTAAAAAAGTGGTTCTTGTCAGTGTTATCATTCACGTCTGCTAGCGACCATGTTTGTGTTCCTTCAAATCCCTATGTTGTTATCGTAATCAACCTGTGACAGACTTTAGAAGTGGAACCCTGGGAGGTGGTTAGGTCTAGAGGATGCGATGGATATTCATGAACTGGATCACTGACAAACAGGAGGTCAGAGAAGCCTCTGCCACCCAAGGTCAGGGGAGCAGCCTGCTGTCCACAGCTCAGCAGGCTCCCTCACCGGAACAATCCAGAACTATCCAGAACCATGAAACATCAGTGTGTTTAAACTGCTCAGTATAGAGTAATTTGTTTTAGCAAACTGAGCTGAAACAGGATCAAAGTCCTGTCATGTCTTAGCCAACTAAAGTGAGGCTCAACGTATAGTGTCAGAGATTGGCTACTAATAGCTCTGATGTCCTGATTCTAAGAGTTGAAATAATACCATAGAGGCACGTTGCGGCAAATTAATCACTAACCACCTGTGCATCCTTTAGAACTATATCTCAAGAAACACAGCTTTCCCTCCAGGGCAGGGGCCAGGTCAGTCCTAGCTGAGTGTGATGAATGCCGGACACTCAACAGTGAAACCAAATGGATGATGGAGTAAGGACCGTCCAGAACGTGGGACACAGCAGGCATGCAATCCCCGATACTGGTGGGTCTGTTAGAATGTGGATATGTTATACTCACTGCTTCTTCCTGCTGGAGAACGTTGTTATAATCAGGAGATTTTCCAAAGGCAACAAGATCGCCACTGTATAAGAACAGACAACAGAGAAACTGTGTGACTAAGATACTCGTCCCTGCACACAAGAACACACTTTCCTCTGCTGCAAGCTTGTTTGTCTGGGGTAAAACTCTATTAAAAACTCATCTTCCAGGTTCCGGTACACATATGGTGATTGTCACATGCTTGGGGATTTTTTTTTAAAAGTTTATTTCTGTATCTGGGACAACCTTGGATTTTAATTTTAAACACTTTATTCCCTTCAGAAGCAAGGGTCTGACACCATTAAGGTTACAACTTCACTCCTGTGGGAAAAGAAAACCCAACGTGAAAACGGGGTCTTGCTGCTTTCTGATTTGGCGTTTCCCACTAGTGAACCAGACACGAGAGTGCTGTTAGGTGATGGGTGTGGCAGATCCCACTGTCACAGGACACAGGAACAGGGGGTTGATGGTAAGCTCCATTTGTCAAGTCTGTGGGGTTGCCGTATGTAAGAGACATATACAATAGACAACAGGCTTAGTCCCGTTGATGTGCTGTGGGGTGCTTTCCCTTTAATTATGGGTGTGCAGCGCCTCCCACTTGCACCAGGAAATGTGCCTCCTCAGGGTGTGAGAAAGAAAGGTATCTTCTTCCCTGTCTGCCCCAGGGCTAAGGCTGAGCTGAGGGGGGAGCCATGGCTTGGAAGCTTCATCTACCCAAGTCAGCATAGTCCTCTCTCCCGAGAGTGCAGGGCTGTAGACTAGTTGTCACTCTCCTCTCAGAGCATGGAGCCATGGTCAGGAGGACACCTAGGAGAGTTGGCCAGCACTGGCTTTCCCTGCTTCCCAGAAGCCCCAGGGGCTCTCTTCTAAAGGTTTGTGTCATGGTGCCAATCTGTCCTCCCTCCTAAGTATTTGATTACACACACACACACACACACACACACACACACACACAAATGATAATGTTTCTGCACAGTACTCTATTCCCAAGCGTGGTAGGCAATCTGAATACAAGCTCTTCGGGGAGGCATTCCTTTCATCCTTTAGTGAGAATTGCTATCAAAACATCAGTGTTACACTGGACATTCCAAATAGCTCATGGGATGTGGGCTCCATAACCCAGAGATATGGAAGGGTAGATTCCACACAAATGCTAGAAAATGCAGAATTTGAAGTGTCTTAGAAATTTCATTTTGGGCTTGCATTTTGGACTGGACTGTGCTCCCCGTCATATATTGTAGTGTTAGCCTCTACTGTAGCTAAATTTGTAGAAGTGTGTGTGTGTTTGCACACGAGCATGTGTGGGTGAGGGGGGGGATGAGAATCATGCACACTTGAAGTCTGAGAGAAGACTACATTTTTGAACAGGGTTGAAACTATGACGGTTTGGAATGAATGCACTTAGTGTTATGAGACAGCCATGAGCGCATGGGGAGAATTTTATGGTCTCAAGTGCTATGGTCAGGCATCCAGTTGACGAGGGAGGGTGGGCTTGTGACACTGAACTTGGATCAACAGCTTGATTGGCTTTAGTTACACCTGAGCCTTAATGAGGTCCACCTTTGGATATCTGTCTATGAATGCTTCCAGAACCACTGGCTGAGGAGGGGAGACCAACCCTGAGTGTGGCACCACAATCTCCTAGGGTGGGGTCTTGAACTGAATCAAGAGGGGGAAGTCATGTGAGCATTAGGTGTTCCCCATTCTTTGCTTCCTGGCCAGCACCAGAGACAAGCTGCCTGACACAGCACCTCCTCCTCTGCGAGGGAGCAAGTCGCTCTAATCTCTGGGCCAGAGGAAAACCTTTCTCTCGCTTTGCCTTTTTGTCTGGTACTTAGCCACAAGAGACATAACCAATATATAAAGATTCTGGAACATTCTAAATAAATTAAGAGTTAATCCCTAGAATAAAACAAGACATAAGGAAAGATCTGGAGTAAAAGTTCACAGAACTTAACAGAAAGACATGGTTGTCGGCACTTGGAGACATCAGGAATCACTAGTGAAGTTGTTTTTATTTTTATTTTTTTCTTATTCTTTCTTTTTGAGGTGAGGTCTCATTATATAAGTCTAGATGGCTTGGAGCTCGCTTTGTAGACTAGATTGACTCCAAACTCATAGCGATCAGTCCACCTCTGCCTCAGGTGTTGGGACTAATGACATACGCCAGCATACTTGGCGCTAGGTTTTTCCCAGTGAAATAGGAGGAAATATGATTTCTCTACAATTCTACATTGTGCCGACACAGAATTCCTGGGTCTCTTTTCTGTGCAAAAATGAATAAAAAAATACAATATGATGATATTCATGTCCATTTATCCACCCACCACCTATCATCGCCATCCAGTCCATCCATCCATCCATCCATCCATCCATCCATCCATCCACCCATCCACTTACTGTTCATCCATTTAACTATCCATCTGTTTCTCATTCCGTTACTGTATGTATGTTAAGTGTCTATCACAGGACAGGCATTTTGTTAGCTCTTTGTTAGCATATTGAAGGGGGGCATAACTGTGATCAAGACATAACAAGAGCTGCCACCGCTGCCACCACTGCCACCGCCACCGCCACCACTAATAGTTTGTTTTTGCTTTTTTGAGACAAGGTGTTTCTATGTAAGACTCCAGGAGTCTAGCCTTAAGTGTTTGGCTGTCCTGGAACTTGCTCTGTAGACCAGGTTGGTCTTGAACCCACAGAGATCCACCTGCCTCTTTCTCCTGAGTGCTGGGATGAAAGGTGTGTGCCACCCACTATCCAGCTAAAAGCCATTAAAAAAAAAAAAATTAGTATACATTAACTAAAACACAAAGAAATCAGCATGACTCAGGGCTTGAACTGGAGACTGCAGCACAGTTGGGCCACACAGAGAACAGGGGACTCCTGGGGTCTGGCCTTAAGGCCAGGTTGGGAGCTTGGAGGTCTCGGTCAAAAATGCTGGTGCAGAGAGGACCTGGCAGACTGAACGCAGGGAACACTGCAGACATTAGCTGTGCTTGAACCTGGACAGCTGTGCTAGCGAGTTAAGGCTGTGGTAGACCCGAGTTCCACTTTTCCTGAACTGGAGCTTACTGCCACCCAGGCTCAGTGCAGTGAGAATAAAGTCAGAGGGGGTCAGAGGGGAGGAGTCCAGGGTGCCAGCCATGAGGGCTGTGTGTCTCTGGGCTCACCAGCCCCTGCGTCATTTCCCTAGTGTGGTTCTGATATAGACAATGGGGACACTTATTAGGCCGTGAGCCAAAGCACAGATGCTGCTGGACTACTGGCTCCAGTGAAGCCATACACAATACCAGAGCGGGTCTTTCTGAGAAGGAGGGCCCAGGTCCCCTGGGGCTGTCTGAAGCCTCTGGATGTGTCTAGTCACCAGAGCAGAACAGAGAGCAACCTTACTGCCCAGCAGTGGCCCTATGTTACTCTGTGCTTTGAAGACCTGTGGCCCTCATGGGCTACCCCCTCAGCTGCTACATCCTAACCTAGGCCTGTTAGGATTTAACAAACAATGGGGCAGGGGCAAGGCCAGCCAGACCAGGGGAAGGCAGGAGACCCAAGAGGAAAGAGGTGACATCCTGCTACAGCAGCTGGTGGCTGGCACTTCCTTCAGTAAGACTCTTGGGCTCTAGTGGCCCTAGACAGGAAAGGCATAGGGTCAGATGACTCTAAGTCCTATTTAAGGCCCCACGTCTCTGTCTCTAAATAGTTGGTAATGTGTAGACTCTGACTTCCTTTGGACTCACCTACAGTTAGATTCTGAGTCCCCCATGGAGAAAACCCAGGGAACCCACGTTTCTTTCAGGACCAGCACCAGCAAGTACCTGCTTGCTTTATGTAGTATGAGAATCACATTAGTTTAATCTGTTTTCAAAATCACTTGGCACTGGGGAGACCAAGATATACTTCTAGGACACGTGGTGATCTTAAATAATTAGGTAGTAGGTAGACAGACAGACAGACAGACAGACTTCCCCACAAGTCTACCAAGCATGGTGTTAGCTCTAACTCAGGTTTGTTTGCACATTCTTAGGCTTTGACATCACTGTCATTAATCCAGACTTCCATTACATCACACTGGCACCTCAATCTTCCTTGCACATAGCTCAGCATTGAGGAAAACAATTTAAAGCAATTACAAAGATAAGAAGATAGTAATGTAATAAAATCCCACCCTCAGACCATGCTGTCTAGTCTGAGCGCTGGGGTAGGGCACTAGTGCTGGGGTAGGGCACTGTCCTCCAGTCCCTGGGGTCTACCTGCAGAGCTCTCTTACCACATCTGAAATAATTATTAGTTTTGACTGGAAGTGACTCTTCACAGGTAGTTTTGGATATGAAGTTAAAATGCAAACAAAGATTCATATGGGCACAGATTATTACATACTGATTATAAAATGTGTGTGGTTTCGTTTCATTAACTGTAGGCACTGGGAGATGCGGCAAGCAAGCCCTCATTTCTTTGGTGCTTTACTTCATTCGGCCTAACCCTCAGACCACCCTGCAGAGATGGCAGTTAAGGACTGTTATCCCATTTCTCAGATTGGGCAAGATGAAGAATCCTGAGGACATTGTGATTCAAGTTCAGAGCGATTGCCTATTGTTCTGTTCTTTCAGGGTACATATGCACCTGACAAGGTCACAATAATATGGGGCGGAGGATGTTGTTGAGTTGTAGAGCCTTAACTACCACGCATGGGCCAAGGGCTCCATCCTCAGCACATGGATACCGACATTCACAGTGACACAGACATTCAAACACACACACACACACACACACACACACACACACGAGTTCTATCCCTCCTGGCACACAGACATAGGCATGTACACACACACAAACACATACACAAAACACACAGTAAACGTGTTTTGAAACTAAAAATGTGCAAAAATTATGTTACTGGGAAGAGAGGCTGGCACACCAAGCACTGCAGCTTAGTCATCTTTTGCATGGAGGGAGGCTGCTACTCAAGTATTTAACCATCTCCTGACCCATTAGATTTAATGAAAGGCTTAATTGCAAAATGACGTCTGCGGGAAAGCACTGAAAGTGTAAGTTGTCTGCATTTGCTTTCTTATGCAAACTTCAGCCTCTAGGGGGGTGGTGAGGGGGATCAAGTTTCACAGGCAGACAGCAAATAATACTAGGTATTGCATCGGGTGACTTTCCACCCAGAAGGGCCTGGGAGGGCTGCTTGGAGCAAATGATAAGTTCCTGAGGATGTGGGGGGTGGAGGGTGGGGGTAGGGGTGTCTCTGCTTCCAAAGTCTTTGCTGAGCCAGGGTGTCACCCAGGGCATGATTTCTCATACAGGAGATTTTTTTTTAAAGCTACTGGAGAACTGGGTAATGCCTATGTTCAACTTTAACAAGTTCTAACCAGTCCTGGAAACCATAGGGTGGACAGGGCCAAAAGGCTGGTTGCAACTTGGACACCTCATTAGTTAGGGAGACTCATCAGTGGTCTCGCTGGGGGGGTCCTGGCCCCCAAGGCTCTGTCTCATCTTATTCCTTCTTACACCCTAGCTGACTAAACAAGGAAGAGAGGCCCTGGCTAGGCCAGGCAGGGGACCCTCTGGCATCCTTCCATGGTGGTGGCCACAACTGTCAGGCTGCAGCTGGCTTGTCATGAGCCTACTTTCCCTGAGGTGGGAGGAGGGCTGGAAGATGAACACTGGGCCAGACCGGGTGCCTTTTTGGTACATGGATCCAGCTGTGCAGCCACAGCTGCATTCCACAGGTTCCAGCTGCCACCCAAGGCAGCCCCCTGAGCTCATGTGCTGGCAAGGGAACAAAGAAATGCAAGCACAAAGGCTCAGCGTGTGAGGGACAGATTAGACAGTTGCTAAGCTGGGAAAGCAGTGTGTGTGTGTATGTGTGTGTGCACACACACACATACACACACACACACGCGCGCGCATGCACATGTGTGTACGTATGTGTATACGTGCATATGTGTATGTATATGTATGTGTGTATATGATGCGTGTGTATGTCTGTGTGCATATGTATCTGTATGTATGTGTGTGCATGTATGTTTGCGTGTATATGTATCTGTGTGGCTATGTATGTATATATATACATATATATATATATGTGTGTGTGTATGCATATGTGAGCCTGTTTGTATATGTATCTGTGTATGTATGCATGCATGTCTGTGTGTACATATATCTTTGTGTGTGTCTGCATGTATGATAGCAGGGAGGAAGGCAAAAGTTAGTTCCATTACATCCCAAAGAGAAACAGGAGATCACAGAATTCTTTTAGGAGTTTATATTAAACAGGATGGAAAAGAACAGATATTTTCTTTAAAGTGTGTTAACTTGGGGATTTAAGTTAAAGGGTTGCTTCCCTAGGTTTGATTACACATGCATGCACATGTACACATGTACACACACACTCCCACAAAAGAGGCAAACATTTTGCACCTTGGCCTCAGACTGTGAGTTTCTGGATCCACAACTCAGTCTGGCTGCCTGAGAAAACACAGTGGGATCTTGGGAGGCCCATTCCCTGAAAACTCACATGACCCGGGAGACAGAGCAGAGAAGAGATGGCTCTGGACTTCTTTTTCATATGGTGCACATTTACAGTTATTTTGATTAAGAAGCAAACAAAAGTCTCAAGTGTTTGTTCAGATCTTGGCCTCTGTTCAGATCTTGGCCTCTCTTGGGTCAAGGATGAGAATTATCACACCCACCTCTCCCACAGATACTTCTGTGCAGGTAGTCAGCAGACATCTGGGTCCTGGTCCCTGCAATGGGACCAAGCCTCCTGTTGCATCTTGAGACATTTCTCCTCCTCAGCATAGGATACAGAGGGAGAAGTGTGGAGACTGTTAAATGAGTTAGCTATATTGAAGGGGTAGGAAGCAAACAAGACAGGTTTGTCTGGACACTGTGTGTATTTTGGCTAGGCTATGTGCCTGTTTGGAGAGTTTGGGGACAGTGGCATAGTGCTGAAAGCCACCTCTCCTCTTCTTGGCCGAATCTCTGTGCTAATGTTTTTGTGTGGCTGGGTGGCTGGGTGTTTCCATTTCTTTTCCCTGACACAAAGTCAAGAAAGTGTGTGTGATGTGTGTGGGTTGGGGGAAGGGGTTACACCAAATTCTTGAGCAGCCTAGGTACAGGTGTGTCCTAACCAGTCATCCTAAGGAGCTTGCATGCTCCACTCTAAAATGGTTCTGGTAAGGGATACTTACCATTCTTTCCATGGTGAGGCTGTAACTCTGGACTTCACAGAAGTGCTCCGCCACTGAGCTACACCCCCAGCCCAAGGCTACCTCCCCAGTGGAATCTCCATCCTGCACCCCCAGTAAATACCAGAGTTCTTGTACAGTAGCCTTCATCTCAACTCATAAAGAACCTCTGGCCTCGGGGAGGCAGACAGCTTTGAGGAAACCTCAAAAACTCTCATCTGAAGGCTCTCCCTTGGGTTTTGAACCTGGGGAAGGGAGGGCAAGCAGATCCAGCTGCACTCCCTGGGGCTGATGGCTTCCAGGTGTTCCCAGCCAGGCTCCACCTTCCCCTTGCTAAGGCGTCCTGGGCATTTCAGATCTGTCAGAGGCAGACACTATTAGAGGGCTTTGAAGGGGAGTAAGGAATGGAGTGGGAGTGGCTTACAAAGCTTTGAGAGCCCTGGCTGCCCTCAGGATCCTGCTGGGAGACAGCATGGGGCCTACCAAGCATGCCTTTTCTTCAGGATTATGGAGTTATGCTTGCTTTATTATTTTTAACTGACTTTTTTTTTACTGATGTAATTATAGATTTATATGTAGCTGTAAGAAATAATTAAGGGAGAGACCCCTTTTATGCTCAGCTCAGTTCCACCCACTGCTAACACTGTTCACAAACCATGGTACAATTCTCCTTTCAGATCCACAGCCATTGACCCCAGAATCCGCTAATTCCCTAAGGAAGTCTACCTCCATGGCTGCCAGCCCCCCCCCCCCCCGCCCCCAGGTCTCCATATGAGACGGGCAGTATTTGCAGAGACCTTGTTGTACACAGCCCTGCACACTCAAAATCAGCTCCAGCTGACTCACAGTATCTAGGATGATGGAAATCCTGTGCAGAAAGCATAGGCACCATACTGTTTAGGAAATAATGCTAAAAACAAAACCAAAATCAACCAAACAACAACAACAAAAAAACCCAGTTCCTAGGTTCAGTCAAAATTTTATTCCCAATGAATCCCCACCTATGGTTAGCTGAATCTGAGGCCACAGAAGCTTCAGGGACAGAGGGCTGGCTGTATCATATCACAGCCCAGACACTGCCATTGGTACAGCCTAACCATCTTACAGTTTCTATTTTACTTAAATTTATGTGCATGTGGGTGTATGCATGTGTGTGTACATGCATGTGTATTGGCATGTGTGTGCATTCCCGTGTTTTGTGCGTATGCACATGTGTGCATGCCTGTGTGTGTTTTGTGCATATGCACATGTGTGTGCATGGGAGTGCATGTATATGTATGCGGTATGCACCTGTAGTGTGTGTGTGTGTGTGTGTGTGTGCATGTGTGTGTTATGTGTGCCTGTGTGTGTTGTGTGTGCACATGCCTGTGTGAGTGTGTTGTGTGCATGTGCATATGTGTGCATGTGCATATGTGTGCATGTTGCGTGCATGTCTAAGTATGTGCATGCATGTACATGTGTGTGTAAAACAATCTTGTCACCTTTCCAGGTTCATGTGTTTCTCACCACAGCTGAGATATTGTTCTAGGGAAGCTCATGGGATAAAGATGGAAAGACAAGATACAGAATTCAAGAAAACACTTACAAACCATATAAACAAAAGAGGGATAGTATGTAAAATAGAGAATAATGAATCAGAAGTGCAGAAAGAAGGATGCCAGGAGGGGTGGCGTTTAATAACCACGCCCATTTCTTGCTCCCCTCACCCCTAGACCATTCACTTCGGCCAACCTCTAATCTGTCCCTCATTTCATCGTTTGAGCATGCTCTATAAATGGGATCTCTATGAATAGGGTTGGGGCTATTTTCACTTCGCTGAGTCCCACAGATCTATCCAAGTTTCCACAATCAATAGTCTAGTCTCCTTTACTGCTGGGTAGTTTTCTGTGGCACAGATGTACCATCATTAGGTTAACCAGTCACCTGCTGAAGGATACCTGGGCTGCCTCCAGTCTGAGGATATTCTTATGAGGGTCTGCAGATGCTAGTTTTCATTTCTCAGGGACAAATGTCTAGGAGATCTACCAATGGCTGGACAGTCCTCGTGTCTGTTTTTATTAAAAACTGCCAAACCATTGTCTAGGGTGATGAATCATTTTACATTCCCACCAGAGGTGTGGAATTGGTCCAGGTTCTCAGCATCTTCATCAGGATTTGGCCTTTTTATGTTTTGTCAGTCTCATAGGTCTGTAGGCACAGTGCACTGTGCCAAGGGCTAGCTTTGTGAGGTGTTTGTCTCTTGTTCATTTTCTAATAGGATTGTTCTGACTTTTCATACTGTTGGGTTTTACATATTCTTTCTAGATTCTAGATTCTAGAATCTGATGATGGTGTGGATTGCCTACTCTTTCTAGATTCTAGAATCTGATGGTGATGCATGCTGCATACTGTTTCTAGCTTCTAGATTCTAGAATCTAGAATCTGACAACTGTGTGGACTGAATACTCTTTCTAGATTCTAGATTTTAAAATCTGACAACTGTGAGGATGGTATGCTTTCCAGATTCCAGAATCTGACAACAGTGAAGACAGCACACATTCTCCTTCAGTCTGTGTCTTTTCCATCTCCTCTGCAGGACTTTTGAAAAAGTCTAAAGTTTTTCATTTTATGGCTCCTGCATTTGGTAGCCAGTCTGGGAACTTGCTGCCTAGCCATAGGTCTCATTAAGCTTACTCTACTATTAAGTTTTAATATTCTTATGTTTTGTTGGCTTTATTGCTGCTAACTTTGTAATGAGATAGATTTTGCTGATATTACATAGTATAATCTCAAACTCTCAGACTCAAACAATTGGGAACCTCAGCCTCCAGACTAGCTGAGCGTACACAGCTTTATGCTTTCAGAAGGAGGTTGATTCAGGGGCTCTCGACACACCCCTGGCTGTCCTGGAACTCACTCTACAGACCAGTCTGTCCTCTAACTCAAGGATATCTGCCTCTGCCTCTTGAGTGCTGGGATTAAAGGTGTGCGTCACCATGCCTGGCTCATCAGGTTTATTATCTTGAGCTAATTTCTAGAAATGTTGTGAAGTTTTTGTTGAAGTTCATCTTTCTCTTGGACTGTGGTTTTCTTCTCGAAGCTACCCAATTCTATTACGTTTCTTCAGTACCTCTGCCTTTATCCGAGGGCTGGCAAGATGGCTCAGTGTTTTCTGCCAGGCCTGATACCACACATCTGATCCCGAGAACCCACATTGTGGACGGGGACCTCATTCCCACAAGCTGTCCTCTGATCCCTCTGATCCTTGTGTACTATAGTTTGCGTGTGCCCGCACGCATAATAAACAGCATATAATATTTTTAATTAAAAATCAGCTGATCATATTTCTAGAGTCTCTCCCCTGCCTGGGTTCCTGTGTGGCCACCGAAAGCACAAGACTCTGGTTGTTACAGCTACACAGAGCACTTAGTAAGATGGAGGGTGTCCAGTTATTCTGTCTTGTTAGGGCCTTTGAGCTGTCTGCTTTCCCATACAGCCTTTGAATAAGCTTTTATGCCAAGAGAAGGATCTTGCTGGGATTTTTTTTTTTTTCCCAAAAACAACTTCAGTAAGAGACATGGCTCAATCATTTAAAGAGAGAGATTCAATGCTTTTTTTAGTATATTCACAGATTTGTGCAACTGCATAGATAGAAGGTAACCCTCAGGACAGAGACAGAGAGCCTCGGGAAGGCCTGTGCAAGGTCAGTCCTTGGCTGGAGTCTGGGAACTTGGCTTGCGGAGCGTTCCCATTCGAAGTTTGCTGGTAAGAGTGGCTCTTGCAGTGCAGACCATACAAAATCCAGCTTATGCAGAACACCTGCTCTGTTACTTAGACATGTGCTGGGCAGAGGGGACTGCATGACAATCTCCTAATAAGAACTCTGAACATCAGGTCTCTAATAGATGTGCTTCCCCAGGTAAAAACCAGCTCAGGTGCAGCTACGTTTTGTTTGCTGAGGAATGGGCTCTGCAGGCCTGAGCATGGAGAAAGATGGCCTAGGGTGACCTCATGGATAGTCCCTCCACTTGTGCTGTTTTGTGTGTGTGTGTGTATATATATCTGTGTTTCTCTGTGTGTGTTGTCTATATATCTGTGTCTGTGTGTGTGTCTATGTGTCTGTCTGTATGTCTCTGTATATGCATGTCTATGTTTGTGTGTGTATGTCTGTGTACATGTATATATTCCTGTGTATGTATGTCTGTGTATCTGTGTGCGTGTGTCTCTGTATGTCTCTGCATGTGTCTATGTGTCTGTATGTTTCTGTATGTGCATGTCTATGTTTGTGTGTGTATGTCTGTGTACATGTGTATGTTCCTGTGTATGTATGTCTGTGTATCTGTGTGCATGTGTCTCTGTATGTCTCTGTATGTGTGTATGCCTGTGTGTGTGTCTGTGTATGTGTGTATGTCTCTGTATGTATCTCTATGTATCCCTCTGTGTCTGTATATGTATGTCTCTGTGTATGTCTGTATGTCTCTGTATGTGTACGTCTGTGTGTATGTGTCTCTGTTTCTGTGTGTCTCTATGTATGTATCTCTCTCTCTTTCCTGTGTGTGTATGCGCACGTGCACACATGAGTACATGAATGCAGGTGCTTACAGAGGCCAGAGGTGTCAGATCCCCCTGGACTTAGAGTTATTGGCAGTTGTGAGGCACATGGTGTGGGTGCTGGGAATTGAACTGAGACCCTCTAAAAGAGTGGTACATGCCCTTAACTGCTGAGCCATCTCTCCAGCCCCCATTGCTATATTATTCCCATTAAAAAACAAAACAAAAACAACAACCTTTCAGCTTGTCTAGGCCATCAAATCTGAAGTATGTTTCTTGTTGGCAAAACAAACCTGAGTCATTTTCTTCTTTTTAAATCCAGTCTGCCAGTTTTATCTTCCCGTCGGTGCTTGTAAATAATTTACAATTAAGGTAATTGTTGGTATGCCAGCTCTTAGTTTTCTTTTATGCGCCTCGTTTCCATTTGTTTCCTTGGTTCTCTGCTCTGCTTCTGCATCCTTGCATTTAAGAGAACTACTTTAAGCACAGGATTCCTTCCATCTTGCTCTAGTTGCGGCATCTTTTGGTACATGTCAGTGTCACTCTCGTGCCAGTTGCCTGAGTGTTAATCACAGTGTTCACATCTGAACCCACAGCCCCGAGTTCCCATGCTTCACCACTTCAGATGAAGTGTGGAACCTCTCTCCATCTCGGCCTCTTTACCTTCCCTGCTTTAATGGGTCTGTGTGTGGAGTGTAGGTCCTTGTCAGAGTGATGAACTATGGCCTGTACAACTCAAGAGGAAGGAGACAGTCTGGAGTAGGCTTCTGTTTCCACTCTGGACAGCTTCTCCTTTCCCCACATCCCCAGGATTCCCTGTGCTGTCAGCCCTCACTCTTTGAAGGATTTTCTTTAGCTTGTCTTTAGGAGTGAGCTGGTCAGTGGCAAGTCATTTCCCCCCTCTCTTTATTTTCGCTTCATTCCTGAAGGAAACCTGTGTGTGAGTGTGTGCGCATGTACATGTGCGTGTGCGCACGAGGGCACACTGAGACCAGAGACATCAGATCCCCTGGAGCTGGAGTTACAAGCAGTTGTGAGCTTCCCAATGAGGACTCTGTGAGTCAGACTTGAGTCCTCTGCAGAAGCAGCAATGCTCTTAACCACTGAGCCACCTCTCCAGCCCCGGAAGGATACTTGTGCTGCATACTGAAGTTGGAGCCCACACCTTCATATTTAAAAGTATGTTTAAATGTACTATGCACAATTGGGTAATTAAGCATTCTGCTAATGGGTAGCACTGATTTATAAGGTCTATGCAGTCTGCTTTCCAGAAGCGTTTGAAGTAGCTAATATAAGGGAGAGGAAGATGTAGATTCCAAGATAGTACAGATTCACGGTGCCTCACTCCTGGCTCCTGCCCCAGCACAACTAAACACATGGAGAACGTGGATGGGCCGTGCATGCACAGCAAGAGCTCTCAGCGCTGTGAAGGAGAGAGTGTGGGAACGAGGGAGTGCTGATACGGGAAGATCTCGTGTTTACCATACAACCCTGCAGCACAGGGAGACTGCAAGGAGACATACAGCTCCCCAGGCCTGTGCTCTTGGCTTCTCTGACCAGGAAAGGAGACCTAGAGGAGGAAAGGGAATTCCAGTCCTTTCTCAGCAGCTGGACAGAGGCTGGTGACTTTCAAAGCAGCAGTCTCAAACTCCTAGCTGTGCAAGCGCCCACCCCCAATCCAGGGTGACCCACTGGCTGATTCA
Source organism: Arvicanthis niloticus (assembly GCF_011762505.2). Lineage (NCBI taxonomy): Eukaryota > Metazoa > Chordata > Mammalia > Rodentia > Muridae > Arvicanthis > Arvicanthis niloticus. The sequence goes on along the minus strand of NC_047674.1, from coordinate 28,247,490 downwards.
ACATCCCTTCTACATGTGGAGCACCAAATGGTCTGCATTTACTGGGAAGGGGAGAGGTCAAAGAGAGATTAGCCCTGCAAAGGGACAGTGTAGTCTTAAGGGCAATAGACGTTTCCTGGAAGACCCAACCAGAAATGGCTTAGGTGACTGAGAAGATGGTTAGAATCAATTACCCAAGGAAGTCAGCTGGAAGTGGGTTTTCTCTGGCCAGTAACGTTGCCAGAGGCTGACATGGGGCGTTGGCCACATGCCCTGTGTTTATCTGCTCTTCATAAGGACTCGGGTAGAACAGCCTACAGATCAGTTAGGTACAACAAGATCGGAGTGGTTTTTGTAGAAACCAGGCTGGGTCCCCATGACAAAGGACCCCAAGGACCGACTGACCTGTGACAGCTCTTTTTACCCAGCAGGCAGCAGTAATGAGCGTAGAAGAGGGAGCTCTTCTTGATACAGATCCCGTCATAATGATACCTGAAAACAGAGGCATCCTGTCACTCACCTCCACGTACGCCATTGCAGGAAGCTCAGCCTCCTGCCTCTGCAGTGGTTTGGTGCCATATGTGTGTACTGTATGCGCATACAGCTATATGGACATACTGTATGGAGAATTTTGAATTTAGACCCTTTTCCTGGCTAGTAATATATAGGATGATAGTCGTGACCCTGGACAGCGGCAGTGAGCCCCACCCGCACTGCACAGTGTGACACGCCTCACTGAGGACAGCGAGCAGGTTAGGCGGACCCACCACATCCTGGACCCACCACGGCCACAGCCCATCATGCGCCACACACCTTTCACTGGGATAGCCTACAAAAGCGCTGCTGGGTGCTTGGTTCTGCTTTCTCCGTTTCTGAGTTTCTCATCTCAGAGAGATGTCTCATCTCAGAGAGAGATGGAACAGGCCTCCTGTCCGGCCGCCTTTGCCTTTTGTGGGAATCAGCCTTTGGGAAGCCACACCACTCCCCCCCCCATCCCCCACCCCCAGCCTCATCTCCGTGGCATCCAGGAAACTACAGTGTATGCCTGGGCTAACAACAGAACCAGATTTCTTCAGCCTAATTACCGCCTTAGGTTAGATTTGGCAAGCTCAACACTGTCTTCGATTTCTTTACGGGCAGCTGGCCCTTCCTCTAATTGGCTTCTGTCCCTGCTTGCTGATTTCCTGTCTTGATTTTAAACAAACAACAAAGGTCAATGATAACTGCCTGGCAATTATGATAAGGGACACGCTTGATGGCACTGGAGCTTCCGTCCCAGTTAAAGCCATCACCGTAGGCCCCAGTCTCCTGAATACAACTGACCGGCTAATTGGCCAAATGCTTAAGGTATTTCAGTCCAAAGAGTAATTAAAAGCAATTGGAATTATTCTATGTGTGCAACTATTTGAACGTTTTAATAATTGGGCACATTTTTTTGACATGTAAAGTGTATTTGGCAATCTTTATATTTTAACAAGATTTTGAAGCACATGACCCTGGTGTCTCCAGGTAATGGGGGTTCAGTCTGGGCCACGCCCCCTTTGGTGAGAGTTGCCTCATGCAGCTCGTTCTGTGTTGCACACTTTATCGATTATTGTGATTTCCCTACACCATTCTTTTCACCGTTTAACACAAAACAAACATTACAACCCTACCTGGCACTGCCTCGTGTGCCCAGCCTCCGGGTGCCCAGGTCAGGGAAAACCAAGCGCACGAGCTGCAGGAACAAGTGGGATTTAGAGATGCAGTTTGAAAACTGAAAACAAATTCACTTTATCTACACTTACCGAGGAGTCACACAAAGTATCAAGCTGATTATAAAAAGTATACATACAAATGAAATTAGAGCACACCGGATAAGTCAAGTCACAGGGTGAAACATGTCACATTAATAAACCCTGGTGTCCCAGCTGGGGCAGCTCACTTAGATTTCCAGCACCAAAACTCTAAGATGGCAGTTCTCTGGGGCAACCTTTCACAGGGTTGCCATTGAAAAACACAGATATTTATATTACGATTCATAACAGTAGCAAAACTACAGTTGTGAAGTAGCAATGAAAATAATGTTATGGTTGGGGGTCAGCACAGAACGAGGAACTGTATTAAAGGGTCACAGTGTTAGGAAGGTTGGAAACCTCTGTGTATTGCCCCAGCAGTCTGAGTCTCTAGACTGGATTGTTGGCATCGGTGTTCAGTCTTGTATTCTGCTCTCTTCAATGTTACATTGCTGGCTGGAATCATGAAAATTCTCTGGAAATTGGATTATCAGCAGCTGCTGTGTCTAGCTTGTGGACTATTGGGTCTAGCCTATGGCTTCTGGGTCTAGCCTATGGCTACTGTCATTCTTCCGCTGTTTTCCCCTTTCTCTGGTGTCATGGCTACTTTCACAGTTCACTACAGTTTTCTAATTTTAGAGGATTTTATAAGTAGATGGTATTCAACTGTTGAATAACAGTCACTTGGACTCAAATTCTTGTCTTTTGGCTGAGTTACCTTGATGTGTCCCATATTCAGGGACACCCATGTTCTGTTTATCAACAGGAATCTATCCCAGTGGCCATATTTCGGGATTAACTGCAGGTAGGGTATCTAGGCTCGCACCTGCTGGAAGGGGAAAACCTGCATGTAGGGACATTTTAGAAACCAGAGCAGGGAAAGCCCCAGCCCGGCCAATGACATCTGTTCTTCCTCTGTAGAGCTGCTCCGCCCAGCTCCTGCTTGGCTGTGTGCCATGGCCTCCCTTTGTATGAGCTCCCAGGAGCAGCATTTGAGAGTAATGATATGGGCCTCCCCTTATCTGACATCACCTTTTTCTTATCCATATCTATCTGCCTGTCTATCTGTCTACCTACCTACCTACCTATATACCTATTATCTACCATCTATCTGTCTGTCTAACCATCAGGCTACCATCTATCCATATGTCCATCTCTAATCTACCTACCCTTGCAGTATCTACACAACAGGATGGAGAAAAAGGACCACAGATGGATGAAAAAATGGATGGATGGACAGACGGACAAATGGATGGATGGATGGATGGATGGATGGATGGATGGATGGATGGTAGAATGGAGGGATAGTTGGATGGACATATGGATGAATGGATGGACAGATGGTCTAGTGGGGGGAATGGAAGATCGATGGACAGACAGATGGATGGATGGATGAAAGGATAGCTGTACTAGGGGCTTGCCTCCATGGGCATTTTGAGCTCACTCATCCACAGTGAAGCAGAGATGAGGAGGTATGAACGGCTTCTTGCACAGAGGCCTCCTTCTCTGCTGTGAGGGAGTGTGGGAAGGGCATTCCAGTCACTCAAAGTGTTTCCTGTGAGGCCACTGCAGTTGCCATCTTGTGACAACCCAGAATTCATGTGGGTAAGACAAGGAGGGCCTCAGTGGCCGAACGGAAAGGCCACTTCGAGCACCATCCACAGTCTGCTCAGGCCAAGAACTGCCACGCACCTTCTGCGGCCACGAGTCAGCACTCGGTGAGAAAGCTAGATTTGTCCCGTATTGTTTTCTAACATGCAGAAAGCAGGTAGACACCAGCAGGCTCCTAGAACACTTACCCACCAAGCCAAAGGACATGTACTGGAAAGTGCCCAAGGCAGGTACTAAAGAGCCCACCACCAAAGAGTAAAGCCTCTCTGACTTTCCGCTCTCTCTCCTTCCTCCCAGGAAGGTTCAACCAACACCTGGCAGCAGGGTCGGAAGGGGAGGCAGGGAACAAGCCCTCATACCTACTTTCTGACATGCCACAGCACTGGAGAAGCGGAGACCACACCACTTGAAAGCTGTGTTGAGTTTGGGCACTAGTGGAGCGTGGTAGTATGAGCCTTTGATCCCAGTACTTGAGAGGCAGAGGCAGGCAGATCTCTGTGAGTTTAGGGCCAGCCTGGTCTATAAGGCAAGTTCTAGGATAAACAGATCTCTTGCACAGCCCTATCTCAAAAAAAAAAAGAAGAAGGAGGAGGAGAAGGAGGAGGAAAAGGAAGAGGAGGAGGAAGAGGAGGAAGAGGAGGAGGAGGAAGAGGAGGAGGAGGAGGAAGAGGAGGAGGAGGAAGAAGAGGAGGAGGAGGAGGAAGAGGAGGAGGAGGAGGAGGAAGAAGAAGAAGAAGAAGAAGAAGAAGAAGAAGAAGAAGAACAACAACAACAACAACAACAACAACAACAACAACAACTTGTACACTATAAGAAGCTTGGCTTTCAACAATCAAGCTGCTGTGGTTGAGTGGACTAAGGTAACAAGAGACATTCCTCTCACCCAGGGCTTCCAGAGCGTCCTGCTGCCTGCTCACCAGATCATCAGGACAGAGGGAGGTGACAGGGCACAGAGACAAAAACATGAGAAGGAGGGCTGTGCTTATTCCCAGCTCCTGCTATTCACACGAGTGTGTGTGCACACAGGTGTAAATGGACCATGCACGTTGCTACACCTTTGTGGGGTGGGGCTGCAGCCAGCATCTATTTTCCCCTTCTTAACACTTTTCGATTTCCACATTGCTCACAAAGGAGACGCAATCCGGTTCTAATCAGAGAAACAGTCGTTGATGTTATTTTAGCAGAGGAAGCTGACCTCTGGAAACTCCCCAATCTGTGGAAGATAACGGTTTGCAGCCAGAATGAGCATCACACATTGCATGCCCGTCTGATTCATCTGCTGAGGAACTCGTCTGATTCATCTGCTGAGGAACTCCTTGGGAATCAACTCAGTCCCCGGGGGAAGAGGGAGGAAGTGAGAATTGGATATTGTGTTGTTTCTCTTGTAAACATGGTTTGTGGTCATATCCTTTCTCCTTCCTTTCCCTTCCCCCCTGAGCGCAGCTTTGGCACACAGGATACATTCCCAACAATCGGTCTCTTCCACTGGCCAATTCTCTAGGCAACTTGCCAACCAAACTAAATGTTAGAACCTTGGCATCTCGGGAGTGGATTCTAAGGGAAACATTAAGACAAAGAATTCAAAATAAATGCGGGGGGGTCAGACACTGGGGTCTCATTTCTTTCCTTCTCTGCAGTGTGAAATAGCCTCCCAACAAGACCTTTTTCCTGTTGTTTGGTGCAGAGACTGAACACAGAGGTGGGGGTGGGGCGGTCCATATGCTAAGAAAGAGCTCTAGCACTGGGCTATATATTCTTGGACCCTAGATCTTAAAAAGAGGGGGGAAGAGAATTTTCTTCTAAAAGTGAACAACCTCTAACAGCACCGTTAAGAGATGGAGAAAGAAAAGTCTCCACAACCTTAGCAAAGATCGGACCCTGCTCATGTTACCCTCCTCCCTCTGAGGAGACCTGAAAGTGGGCAGCTAAGAAAGGGTTGCTGTGCCAGGCTACCCAGTGTTCCGCAGAGCCTTTGATGACGGTTCCTAAAATCCCGAGTGACCGAATGGCAGCCTCTTGGGCTTCAGGCTAACAGCTGGGAACTCCCAGTGGGTCGGAAAACCTTTCTGAGTCACCCTGTAAGACACAGTGATAAAAGAGACCTTTAATGTAGTTTCCCTCTTTGGTTTTTAATCTATTTATGTGGAAGTATTTACAGCTTGTAAACCAGTCTTGGCATTCATTCTAAAGCCAAGAAAAAAGCCAGGTTCAGGACTAAGTCTTTTAGTTATGAGAGATGACAGAGGTTCTGGTTAGTGGACTGGCTATTAGGTCTATCTTGTACCTTACTGACACAAATTGGTATAGTTATGCTCTAATTGTATTTTGAAAGAAAAGTTTTATTTTAACAGGAAGGACGATATGTAGAAGGAGCTAAGGTGAGAGGAATAAAGAGAGGAACAGGAGGAGTAGGAGGAGCTAGGAGATGAGAGAGAGACAGAGAGAGAGAGAGAGAGAGAGAGAGAGAGAGAGACATGGAGGCGGATGTTCGCGTGTCTCCGCCAGTCAAAGGTAGTTGGTACATCTAGGTTGGATATTGAGCTACACTTCTGATTGTATGGGCATCTTGTTATTGAGCATTACCAAACTTATAAAGCCTTTGATCAACATTAAAAAAAATTGTATACAAGCAAAAAGGGAGGGAGGATGGGATAGGGGTTTTCTAGGGAGGGGAAATGGGGAAAGGGGATGGCATCTGGAATGTAAATAGAATATCCAATAAACCAGTCTTGGGAGACCTTGCTTAAATTTGATGTATGTGGGGTAGAAAAGTTTTTTTGTTGGTGACATGTTTAAAGTGAAACAAAGAGAATGGCTGGAAGGATTAAAACCCCAAAGAAAATAAAAACAAAAGGAAAACAAATGAACAGAGCAAAGAAGAAAGCAGCCCTGTGTTCACGCACACTGGTGAGGAGAGGCCCTGGGTGGCGTCCACAAAATAAACTGGGTACGCAGGAAGGTGGTCAAGAGCAGCCGTGACCAAGGCTCGGCAACGAAAGCAGTCGCTCCCTATATTTGAGCAGCAGACACGTTAGAAGATTCAACCACATTTCAGGAGCACAGAATGGCGGTTCAGCCTAGAGGACTGAGTTGGAAGAATAGATCTGAGCAGTTCAGTGTTTGGGAAAAGATACCAGCATCCCCCAGGGTTGCTACTGGAAAGTAAAGAGAAGCCACTTTGAGAAGAGTTTGGTCCTTGTGTGTGTGATCAGACACCTTGTGACTCTCCCTTGTCACTCTTCAGGTTCACGCCTGAGAGAAGATCCTCACGTGCTGTGCCCTGGCACAGGTACATGCTTGGTCCCAACAGCAATGCCAGGAAACAGTCCTGGTGCCTGCCATGGTGGAGGGTTTCACAAAGTGGGATGTCACACAAGGATCAAATGAACTCTTCACATAGTACTTAATGACAAAAAGCTCACCAGTTGGCTTGGGTGGGTAAGACCCTGGACCCACCTGTCTCTGTTTCCTTAGTGTTGGGGTCACAGACATGCATCACCACACCCAACTTCTTGCATGGGTGCTGGAGACCTGAACTCAGGTCCTCATGCTTGCTCAACAACGCCTTCCCCTGAATTATCTCCCTGGTATATATATATGTCTTTATTAAGCTCTTTGGTTTTGCTATCCAGACAACAACAAGAAAGAGGAGAAGGAAGAGGAAGAAGAAGAGGAAAAGAAGGAGAAGGAAGAAGAGGAGGAGGAGAATAAAGATAATGGTTAACAATCAGGCCATACATTTACCAGTGATCAAATAACATCCTAAAACAACCCAATTCTGTATATACAAGGGCCCTCAAAAAGACAGGGGGAAAGTGAATGGCAGTGTTATGACCCCCCACCACCACCACCAACAGGCTCCTTGTCACAACAGTTTGAGAGATAGGTAGTTATTGGCTCAGGAACCACAAGACCAAATTCTCAGCACAAAAAAAGATTTATTTGACCAAGAGAGACAAAGGTCAGGGATAAGAGGCTAAGACAGGAGATAGAAGACAAAGGAGAGGGAAGAGGGGTACTTGCCTCAGAGGGGACAAAGGGCTGCCTCTGGATAGAGAGGAAACAGACATGGCCCATTGACAAACGCCAGTTTATAAAGGGAAAAAGGAAAACCCAGTGTTAGGATGAGGTGTTTAATTTGAATTGGGCATGTTAATTAGGTGAGCCAAGGGGGGGGGTGAGGTAGGGAGGGGGGAGCTTCTGGCTTCTGATTGCTGGACTTCAATACTTTGACAGCTGGACCTTGGAAGTCAGATCAGCCTAAGGAGGAGGAAGTTGCCAAATAAGGGAATAGACCTTAATAAGGGAATAGATTTTGGGGGCTAGCTTTAGGAATGAAATCTAACAGTTTTTAGCAAGGCAGAGGGAATGGGGGAAAGGGCAAGGATGGACAGAGACATGCTTGTTAGGCCTGAGCTAGCTTGAGTCCCCTCACCAGCCATTTAAGATCAACCGACACACAAGGTGTGGGGTGTCAACTGTGCTGAGGCCCTCCAGAGAAAGCCTGAGCAATTTTCATCAGCCTGAGTTCTGTGGTCAGACTACAAATCCTGGCATGGGCTATGTCTGTCCAGAGGCAACACCACCCTCTTCTTGCTTGTTCCTCACTTAGCTTCAGACAGGGCATACAGCTCTCTGATGAAGTTTACAGCCGAGGTAAGGTGCTTAGAAGACTCTTGTACATCTACGTCACTCAGACCAGGTGACCTCCAGTGTCTCTGTACTCAAGGGTGTTTTTTTTTTTTTTTTTTTTAATTCTGTTTTTTGTTTTGTTTTGGTGGAATCAATCAACAAGTGGCTAGAACTCTGCGCCTGATTCAGGAGGCTAGTTCTGCTAGCCAAGCATCGTGGCCAGCTGTGGGACCCCTGGCTTTAATAATTCCAGGTTTATTTTTGCTATGCATAAAACAACACAATGATATCTACCTCAGCCTTGCAGCCTGGACAATTAAAACCCAGCTTCAGAGAGGGCGAGACTTGCTCCCTGTCAACCTCACTGCTGGACTCCAGCATCTAAAGCAGGGCCTAACATTAAGATGTTGCTCCTAGGAGCCGTTGAACAGAAGGTCTCAGAGTGTCATTTGGTTGTGTAGTAAACATTCTCAGGTGAAGTTCTCAGATGTGAGTGCCAGCTTCCAAAGCCAATGAGATCTCTAAAGCCAGATGAGTTGCAGGGAGCATCAATCGTTGGGTATCTAGTGGCTCAGAACCATGTTCTGAGAGCTTTGGCAGTTCTATGCAGGAGTAAGGGTCCAACAAACCTGGTCTTTGAGGGGTGTGTTGGGGTTGCCATGGAAACAATACTGCAGCTTTCTCCAAACTACTGTAAAGTGTGGAGACCCCCAAACCACTGTTAAACGTAGAGATGGAAAGTGGATTTTCTTTCTTTCTGTTTTGTTTTGTTTTCTGAGACAGGGTTTCTCTGTGTAGCCCTGGCTGTCCTGGAACTCACTCTGTAGACCAGGCTGGCCTCGAACTCAGAAATCCACCTGCCTCTGCCTCCCAAGTGCTGGGATTAAAGGCGTGTGCGCCACCACTGCCCAGCGAAAGTGGATTTTCCAAACAAATGACAGGCTGCTCCTGAGGACAAAGCCACTATACCTGCTGAGACCCCATTAGACCCAAATGCTCTTCAGGCTTTCCTCAGAGACAATCAGCAAGCAGTGCACAAGGCTTCACCATCAGCAATATTAGCTACCTCAGTCTGTGATTGGACAATGGCATAACCTAGCATTTCTCAGAATGTATCTCTACCTGGGGCTGTAACTTGGAAAAAAAAAAAAAAAACCACCCCAAAGAGAAACAAAACATCTGGGTGGACACAGCCTTGTTACATCTCCATGCTTACCTTCCCAAATGTTGCTGGGTTGACTTGGTTCTGAGCACTCTGCCCACAGGTCTCGACATAAATCTCATACATGAGACATCGGGGCACGCTGAAACCTTCACAGACGCAGAAATTGTCAACCAGCCTGTAGGGGGTGGGGGTGGGGCAGAAACAGGAAATAGGTTGCTATTTTTCAGAAGTAAGGATGTTCTGACAGAACCGTTACCAGACACGGGTGGGTCCAACCAAATAATCTCTGTCTAGGATACTGAGTAGAACTGCAAAAGCTCACAGGCGGTAGAGAAGAATCTCTTGTATCCTTGGACCAGGGTTAGGGATACAGACTATGGGTTTTTGGTTGTCAGCACTGTAAGGTTTTATTGGAGCAGAATTTGCATGCTAAGAAGTAGATACTGTCTTTACAGAGCTGCAGCCAAGATTTATGTAACTACAGGGTAGAGAATGATTTGCCTGGTAAACTGCAAAATAATACCACGGTGGACAGTAAAGGAATCCAGGTGTGGATGCTGACTGGTCCCCGAGCCCCACAGGCTGGCTGACAGCCTGACCTCTCTACCTTATGGTGAAACCATTAGAAGGTAGAACTGCTTAAGGAAGTTAAAGGACTGAGGGTGTGCCTTTGATGGGGCTATTTCCCCCAGGGGTCCCCTCCTCTCTGATTTATGGCTGCCCTTATCGGTATTGGTCCCTAAGAGTCTACCCACAATGCTCTGTCCTGCTGCAGACACATGAACAATGGGGCCAAGCTGAGGATCAAAAACTTTGGAGGAGCTATTAGTTAAACTATTTTCTTTATTAACCTTTTTTTTTTTTTTCAGGGATTGCCATTTTTATCTCTCCCATCATAATGCAAATAGAAGCAAGAGAGCCACCGGCATTGCAGTTAGCACACTGCCCCCAGGGAGCACAGCCCCAAGGAGTACCTGCTCTGCTAAGCCTGACCTCTATTGCATGTGGCTCTGAGGAGAGGGTGTGTGGCAGGTGACCACCACAGGTGATTCTGGTTAAGGGGCTGCCAGTATGCCACCAAAATGTCCCTGTGTGTTACCTAAGATTGGATGCCAAGGCCTGACCCAGCCAGGCCCCAAGAGTCTGTATCTACTACTGTGTCTCTTCCTACCTCTGACATGGAGACCTTACTTCCATTCCCCCGGACTAGCCAACATCCCGACTTTTCTCCCAGGGATAACTTATCATATGCAGATGACAGTGGCACTCATGTCCCAGATAAGACCCCACCTGACTAATAGATTGTTGTCCCTCCTAACAGGGCATGGACTGGAAAATGGGGTGAAATAATGCAGAAACAGGGTCCTTCTTCCACAGGACAATATCTGGGGCCTCTCCTTGCTCTCTCTTGAGCTGCCTCCCAGGGCTCCTCCAGCTCTTGGCCGTTGCTGCCTCTCCCTCTGGGTAGCCTGATCTCTTTGTTCCAATGTTCTATATTAGACACTAGAGCAGTGGTTTGAAAGCCAGTGTTAAAGAATGAAGTCTTCTGGTTCTCTCAATCCTGAAGAACCTATGACAAGAGGAAATCTGGGCACCGTCCATGGATTGGACTTGTTACTAAAGTGCACCCTCAGTTATCTCTGAAAGGAAAGGGGAGGGGCACCTGCCTTGCCCCTTTACAGACCACCCAAAGAGGATGCCCAAGTATTTTAAACTTTGTAATCATTCTTTCCAATTTCTGTAGCAAAATTCAACACCCAGAAATGCAGTGATGAGCTGAAGTAGTTCATTAAGGCACCGAACTGACTCTTTCTGCTAAGAAGGCAGGCAAGAGGGTCTGATTATATATATATTTTTTTCCCTCACTCAAGATGAGAAGGGCAATAAATTTTCTTTTGGAAGAAAGTAGTAACTATTTATAATCATAAACATACTCTTCTCTCTCTTTTTTTTTCCTACTTTGTATTCAGGTGACTCTAAAAAAAAGTTTCCCCTGAGAAATATTTCTTAAAACTTACACAAAGAAAAATATATGCTGACATATAATAGTCACCTTATAAAGCTACAGTCCAAGGGCCGGCTTAATTATTTTCCTATTTATAAAGAGCTACAAACTCTTGAGTTCAGTCCCACGAGCTGAGGGTATGTTTCTTTCTAGTTTTTTTCCTCCCTTCTATTTAAATAGCCAAGAAATGAATTTCACAAATTCTTGAATATGGAATGCATTGTTGGAGCTAAAAGTTGTTTTAAGTTAAGACACTTCTATTCTAGAGCTCATGCCTGCAGGAAAAACAACAACAAACGCTTCCTCCCCAGGCCAACGCCTGCTTGAGTTCCAGGTCTCCAAACAGGCTCCGCTCAGGTCAGGACAGGCTGGATTGCTCCCCACTGGAAGTGTGACCCACGGGGACAGCTAGGTGGAAAACTAGCGCCGGGGGCGGATATGGGGACCGCCTGTGCCTGTGTGAGCCCTCGTCCTCTGCCGAGGTCTCTTGAACCAGGGATGCTCCCCTCTGATCCTCCCGGGTTCCCTGTCTATCCGCAGTGTCCGCCCGCCCCGCCTTGTGCTCACCACTGGATGATGCCCCGGTGCAGGCCGCGGCTGCCCGTGGGGGAGGCCGGCAACGCCTCCGCCATGGCTCGCCCGCGGGCAGCGAGCGGGGCACCGGTCCCCTCCACCCGTGTTTACTTTAGAGCGGGGGGGGGGGGCGCGCGGGGGGCGCGCGCAACCTGAGGGGAGGATGCTGGGCCCATGCCCTGAACCCAGAGGTGCGGGTTGGGGTCGCCTCCCTGCCTACCCCCCCACCCCCCATCCCCCCATCTAAAGACCAGAGAGGTACCACCTCCCACCAGCTCCCCCTCCATGCTTTCTCCCATCCCCCACGCCGCCCTCCTTCCCCCTCCCTGACCAGCGTCAGGACTAACGGATCAAGCCAGGAATCAACAGAGAAAAACCCAGACATATGCTTCCGGCTAGGTCGATCGCAATGTTTGACCATCAAGGGTCTGTAACTGAGCAGCATTTGAGAATTATTTGATTATTTTGGCACTTGAAAAAATACTCCTTCCCCGAGGGATTCAGTATAATGGGCCTGGGGTGGGGTGGAACATAGGGAGGGGATTTGACCTGCGAAAAGCCCTTCGCTGGACAAGAGGCTGTGTTTCAGGTGGCCTAGAAGCTGAAAACAGAATCCCAGGGAGAGGGACCCCAGGTGAAGCAGCTTCCAGTGGCTATATTCCTCCAAGCCTGCAGCCAGGACAAGGCCTTTCTTGCCCTGCAGAGCCAGTGTGTTAACGTGGGTGTTTAGTGACTCTGAGGGGCCAGCTGTCTCAGAAGCTCACATCTTTCATGGGGAAATAGGCTGTTGTATTCACTGCTACTGGACAGGCATGGCACACATCAAGAGTCCGACCATGGGGACCTGATATTGGCTGTTCACTGGTTACAAGTCTCAGAGGGATGTTTCAATCTAGATGAAAAACATACTTGCCAATCATAATAACACAATGTCAAAACTCAACTTACCAATAAATGAGGGACACGAACAGGCTTTCTCCAGAGAAGATACACAACAGTCCACCAAGCACCTGAGGAGACGCTCAACTCTAGACGACAAGGAGATGCAAGCCCAGACTGAAACCACTGGAATGTCTTTTTAAAAAAGATTTATTTATTTATTTTATGTATATGAATACACTGCCGCTGTCTGTCTTCAGAGACACCAGAAGAGGGCATCGGATCCCATTATGGTTGGTTGTGAGCTACCATGTAGTTGCTGAGAATTGAACTCAGTGCTCTTAACTGCTGAGCCATCTCTCCAGCCCTAGAATGACTTTTAAAAAATAGAAAACAAATGTCGATGAAGAGGAAGAGAAAACTGGGACCCTTGTTTCCTGTTGTTGGCAATGTAATGTGGAAGAGTTACTGTGGTAAACAGTCTGACCGTTCCTCTAGCCGTGGGACTTTCAAGGGACCAAGTAGTGTCCACTTCTAGATGCATACTCAAAGAACCCGATAGCAAGCACTGAAGCCTGTGCAGCAGAATTCACAGCAGCACCATCTATGGGGAAGCAGACAGACAGGTAAAGAAGATGTGGCATATCCAAACCATAAGCTAGTATTCATTCTGACAAGGTAACGAAACTCAGACAAGTGCGTGCTACAATGTGGATAGATTGTAAAACCGTTATGCTAATGGAGGGAGACACCAAAGGGCTCCTACTTATATGTCTGGTAATCAAACTCAGAGAAAATAAATGGTAGTTGTCTAGCTGTATCTGGGAAGGGTATTAATTAGAGAATTCCTAGAGTTTCAGTCTAGCACAGTGGTTCTCACTTTGTGGGTTGTGACCCTCTTCACAGGGGTCACCTAAGACCATCAGAAAACACAGATATTTACATTACGATTCATAACAGTAGCAAAATTACAAAGTAGCGGCAAAAGATAATTTTTATTAGCTGAGTCAGTGGAAAAATGTTTTATGTGATATACCCATCACTTTTTGAAACAAAGCACACCTATTTGAAAGCCACTTCCAAAAGCAGGGCTGAGAGATTCATTAAGTCCATGAGAGGGCCAACTGCCTCCCACATTTGGGTACATTTGGCTGTGGCAGCCTCCCTTCCCTGGGAACAGCATCATCCAAGTAAGCTTCCGAGGCAGTTCCAAAGAAGCAATTATGTAAAGGAGCCTTACTTACCCTGAGGTGTGACTAGGTCGCTGGAGCTGATACAGGATGCCATCTGGGCCTTCTTGTGGGTACCGCACTATAGGAGGGGTGAATTCAGCCTTGTCCTCAAACAGAAAGAATGTCCAGAGCTGGATTGAGTGGAGGGTCCCAGCTGAATCAGTCAACAAGGAGCACCACTGCCAATGTATTTTCTCAGCTCAGTTTCTCTGTTTGCAAAAGGCTGATTTTAAAAGCCACCTGGTAGGGACAAACAACCTTGTATCATGCTCTCAGAGTTCTAGGCTGAGAGGGACACCCTTTAGGCCACTGGAGAGCATCCCTCAGGGTAGGGAAAGCCAGGTGTAGGTGTAGGTGTAGGTGTAGGTGTAGGTGTAGGTGTAGGTGAGAAGCAGGTCTGAACACTGGTCTTAGGCTCATCCAGGAGAAACAGCAGCAGGAAGACAGGGGAGTAAAATGGCGACTTCATTGAAGAATTAGCAACAAGAAACAAGGAGAGGAAGGCTGAAAAAGCGCACCACCACCACCACCACCATCACCACCATCACCACCATCACCACCATCACCATCCCCTGCACCCCTACGGCAGCTGTCTCCCAGTCAGCCATCTTTCTCTAGCTATGTCTCCAAGTGATGCTACGGCCTTTCCTGCTCCAAGAAGAGCCTGAAGATCCACTCGTGCTTTATCCAAGGGCTCAGATCCTGGGCTTCCTACAGTGAGCTGGTGGAGCCTGCTCACTGGTTTAGGGCAACAGAGGCCATGGCTCCTCCCATCTCAGATGCTGCTGACTCCTCCCATCCCAGAGACTGCTTCATCATCAGCCCAGCCCCCTACCACTCAGGTAGTGTCACAAGATAGCAGCTCCTGACCCCAGAGACTAGACAGAACCAAGGCAATTGCCTGTCTGTCATTCCAGGTCCTGTTACCTAACTTGGATTGTGTAATGTTGTGTGTACTGCCCGCATCAAGTTTCTAGCTTGTGGTTGGACATCGGAAATACAGGTGACACCATGACTCTTGAGTTGACTACTGGTTTCTGCTAGTTGTTACTTCCAATGGGTGATGCTACAAACCCTCCCCCCACCCCACAAACATTACCTCATTTTAGCCCAAAGCTATTGAGGCCTGTTGATTAGGGGACTCAGGAAATGAAGCCATGGGGTCAATTTCACACCTTCTACACCCCAAGGGCCACCCATGTCATGTGATCAAGCATGTGACAGATTCAGACTTTGATTAGTTACATGCCAATGCAGTGACATTCTTAGGCTTACCCTCGGCGCATGCCTTCTTAATGGACTAAGTGTGCAAAGAGGGCATGGCTTTTTACCAGCAGAATATTTTTGGCTTTTATTAGGGTCGAACATAAAACTACCTGAGTGCTAAGTAAAAGTAAGTCTAGAGATTCCTTTCATTTCAAAGGATGATTCATAGCAAACGACATAACGAAAACTTTTGTTTTGTAGCTAAAAGGACAGCATGACCCATTCCTATAACTCTCCTTTCACCAGAAAGCTCCATCTTTGTCTGATTCTGGCCTAGCACCTCTACTGTCTTACACCGCTGCAAAGACAATAGGTTTGGATGTTTCTATCACATAGAATTTCAGTTCTTTAAGCTGCCTCTTACACTTGACGGAAAATGCTTCTCTTACAGCTACACTGACTTCTTTCTCCTCCTTCAGGCTAATTGGTCTCTAGATTATCCAATTAGTCTCGATTCACCTTCTAAGAGGGCAGCAGCTGGGCTTTATCCGTGCACAAAGCCACCTCTGATGATCCTGGGTACTTAATTTTGTTCAGTCTTGGCAATTATTCCCGTTCTGTGGATGGACCCAGGTGCCTCCAGGCAATGATAGGTTTTTAAATGAAGTTAATGAGCACATGGAATGCATCGGGCCAGAAACTCACAATGTAGCAGGCAATTGAGCAAAGGGGCCATTGCAGAGAACAGCCAGCTCGGACTGTCCATCCGGGCTTGCAAGACGCTATTTAAACCAGTAGGCTGCAGACTTGCAAATTATAGTGAGTTAAAACTCTCACTGGAGAGTCAAAATCATTCCTACATAGTACCATTTTCATGGCCTGCACTTAGCTTTTGAACAGCTGGGTGTCGCTCCCAGTTGAAATCAATAGGAACATTGAAAATCTAACACTATGCTTTCCTCCCCACAGGGTCTCACTATGTTGCCCAGGCTGTCCTAGAACCCCTGGGCTCAAGTGATCTCTTTGCCTCAGTCTCCTAAGGCTACTTAGGACTACTAGGTAGTAGGCGCCATAAAGACACGCACTTGTCCTAGAGGTATCTTTTATTTCTCCCGTTCCCCCAGGCCATTCGGAAAGCTGGCTGTGTGGCGTAACAAACAACATTATCTTCGGAGGAACTCAGAATTCAAGGAATGAGAAGAAACTGCCCTCATTTGTCACAGAAAGTGGAGCACGTGACAACTCAGAGTGTAACGTATTTGAACTCCGAGACAGTGGAAGCAGACTTCTCCAGAAGGCTGATAGAAAATCAGGCAAAAGAAAACAGAAGCAGTTTCCTCTTCTTCACAGGACTACCAGGGGTTTAAGAGAGCTGTCAAATGGGGCGGGGCAGCGGGACAGGGCGGGACGGGGGGCGGGACGGGGGGCGGGACGGGGGGCAGTCACAGGCTCAAATTGTAACTGCCCACAAAAACGTAAGTCTTTGTCTACTTTGTTGAGTAATTTTTAAAAGAATGGGTGAAAACTACACTAAATCATTACACTAGATGTGTGGAAATATTTTAAGGGTGGAGGGGTTATGTTGTAAAAGTGTTTCTTGACCGGTAGCCCTGGGGCAAGATTCTTCATCTCCCTCTTGCCTTACACTGTGGGTCACTCTTTGGTACTAACATAGGCAAACAGCTGCTAGGTCCCATCATTATACATGGAATCATTTCCCCATACCGACCCCACCGTGAGATGAGTTTTACCGAAGCCTCTTTAAACCACACGTGTTTGAGATAGCTTCCTGTTGGTCATGGGATGCTCCCACTAATTACCCATTGGGATTCCCCAGTAGAAGGAAGCCGGAAAGAAGCATCATCTGCCTGAACTCCGCTGGAGAACAAAAGTAAACACAGCCCGGTGGGTGTCTGCAGATGGTTACAGTAGAGTGGGCTTTACAAGCCCCGCCTTCATAAACAAGCCTGCCTTCTTAAATGCTGCCAACGGTAAGACCCCCACAAAGCCAGCCCAAGATGTAAATAGAGTCTCTGAATTGAATGGTGAGACCACAAGAGTTTATGTATTAGATTTGGAACGTTTGAGTAGACATAATAAAATATCTTGGGGACAGGAGTCATGTCCAATCACGAAACTTATTTATGGTCCACATACACCATATACACAGAGTTAGGTTTGATTGTAAGTGGTTACACCCTGGTGTGTGTAAGGTTGCCAGTCCTGGCATCATGCGACCCATCAGAACGGTTTGGCTCGTGGTCCCTTTTAGATTTGTGACATCTGGATTAAGGGTGCTCAGCTTGTATTGTCAAGGTCAGCTTCTTAAGGTTTTCACACATCACAGCTGTGCCAGACTCCTGACAATGTATTCAGAGCCTTAGCCATGCATACCCAGCTAGACCTCTCTGCCTCGCTCTGATTGCACTGCCCAACCACTCAGCTTGGTTGTGGTTCTCAAAACTGTGCTCAGGGAAGCTGGGGGAAAGGCCACAGGAACCCAGTTGGGGGACCAGGAAGGGCAGATGCCTAAGAGGTCTCTGGCTCTGTGTAACTCAACTGTCCCTCCTGAAGGGAAGGACCAAATGGGCTCTCTGTGTTCCCTGCCAGACTGACATTCCACTTGCTCTCCTTTTCAAATGGATGAACTTCTAATATCTGTTGTTTCTCCTTTACAGAGAAAACTCTGAGATACTCTTATACCAGCCCGGAGGTGCCATCTTAATCAGGCTTTCTATTGCTGTGATGAAACACCATGACCAAAAAGCAAGTTGGGGAGGAAAGGGT
Source organism: Arvicanthis niloticus (assembly GCF_011762505.2). Taxonomy (NCBI): domain Eukaryota; kingdom Metazoa; phylum Chordata; class Mammalia; order Rodentia; family Muridae; genus Arvicanthis; species Arvicanthis niloticus. The sequence goes on along the minus strand of NC_047674.1, from coordinate 28,229,646 downwards.
TAATTTGGCTCAAACTTCCAGATCCTAGTCCATTACTGGAGGAAGTCAGGACAAGAACTCATGAAAGGTTGGAGTCTGGAGGCAGGAGCTGAGGCAGGAGCCATGGAGGGGTGCTGCTTACTGGCTTGCTCCATAAGGCTTGGTCAGCCTGCATTCTTATAGAACTCAGGACCACAAGCCCAGGGATGGCACCACCCACAATGGGCTGGGCCCTCCTCCCACTGATCACTAATTGAGAAAAGGCCTTACAGTTGGATCTCATGGAGGCATTTCCTCAACTGAGGCTCCTTCCTCTCTGATGACTCTTGCTTGTGTCAAGTTGACACAAAACCAACCAGAGTGAGGGCAGCATTCAGTCATTTGTTCACACACCAACTATCCAGAAAACCCCTGCGTACAGCTTGTGTGCTGGGGCTGGGAGACCCCAGTAAAGGTATGCTGCAGTGTCTGTTTATGTATCTATGGTAACTGTCATGTTTCATAGGGACACAAAAATAAAATATAGCTACCCCCAACATGCCTCCGAAATAGAATATATTGGGTCATAGCTAGAGGCCCAAGAGGTCATGTGCCCAGAACTACGGGGATCCCACCGGGAACATCTGGATCACAAGGGCTGCAACACCACAGAACAAGCAGGGATAAATCTGAGATGAGAGGAAGGTGGGGGCTGAGGTCCAATCATGCCCAGTCACGTGTGGCAATGGATGTCACTGGAGTTATCATTACCCAAAAGCACAAGGGCTTAATGAAGATGGCAAAGCCTTGAAAGGAATCCATATAGATGGAAACTGCCTGGGATGGTGCCTTCGTAAGCCTGCCACCTCCCCACAATTCTTACTGTGTCTCTTACTCTGGAGGGTGTTGTGACTTGATCTGTAAGTGACAGTTGCCCTCCACACAAGCGGACCTAACCAATACACTCAGGGATACTCAGGGGAAGTTAAACATAAATAGTCCCCTCAAGCATTAGTAGACAGGATATAGGATTCTTGGGCTGGGATCAGAAACGGATGTCACCTTCAAGGGCCTTCAGCCACCTATGTCTGAGAAGTGTTAGTGACATTTGCCCTCCTGCTTGTGGCAGACGGTGCCCACACACAGATATTCATTTGTCCCGAGCGGGCTAGGAAACAGATGGCTGCAGCAGTCTCTCTCGGGCTTCTATTCCTGCCTCGCATCCTGAGTCATAGTCGTACAGATACACACCCTCTGGTTTTTCTCTCAGCTCCCACAGGAACTCTGGTTTCAGAGGACTGAAGCATGCCCAGAAACGCCAACATTCATAGCACTGAGGATTTCCCTGCTCCCAGACTTTGTGTCTTTTAATCCAGAGTAAGATAATAACTTTGCAGTAAGTACCACCTGCTCAGGCTGGATCACAGACTGTGCATTTAAAGACTTATTTACTCCTCCACCCAGAGTGCAATGGGCCAACTTCTGTCTCGACACCCTCCTGCAGCCCAGCCAAGGGCCTCACCCTTCCCCACTCTCTAAGCAGGCTTTCCTCAGTGGTCCCTCAGAGGTGCCCATTTTTTTCTTCTCCACTCTTCTCTATACTACACTTTCCATCGCTCATCATTCCTAGGCTTGGGGTGATGAAGATTGGAACGAAAGTTGCCTTGTCATGGTGACTCAAAGCATCCATCTAGCACTAATGCTGGGATGCCTGTCCTCCTCCCCCACTGCAGAGCTCCTACATGGTGACCTGGTCCCATCCTTAGAGTCAAAACAAACAGAAACTCGTTAAACACTTTCATGTCGACTAACCTAAGGAATAGGAATTTTGTTTATTTTCTGGACAGGTTCTAACTATGTAGCCCAGGCTGGCCTCAAACTCCAAAAGTCCTCTGCCCCAGCCTTCAGTGCCATGCACACCCATGCCTGGGTTTGGATGTATCTATTGTTTTATAAATGGGATCCTTGAGAATGTAAGCAATTTGCTCACAATGTATCATTTTCATTTTCAATTGCTAAATCTGCCATCACATACACAGGTTCTGGTCTCTACCCTTTGGGCCCAGCATGGCTTCTCTTTCTCCTGATTTACTGGTGCCCACACTGCTTCAGCTAATCTCCCTTTGTGCTGAAAGCTTTCTCACGGGCTCCGCCTTGCCCTGCCTCTGGCTCATGTGTGTCATAGCATTGCACAGATAAGACTCTAACACACACCTGGTGCTTCACTGTCTTTGCCGATGAAAAGGACTAGTCTGGTGGTAGTCCAGATATATAGGGATATCCAGCAGATGTCTGTGTGCCAAGTAAGGGTCCATAACATGGCTGAGAGAAAAAGTCTTCTACACAGAGGTGGTAGAACCAGAAGCTGTGTGTGTCTTTTAGGCACCGAGTGTTTGTTGCTTTGTGTGTGTGTGTGTGTGTGTGTGTGTGTGTGTGTGTGCCTTTTGCTGGAACACTGAGGCTTCAGTTTCTCAGGGTGGGGGTGGTGCTTTTGTTTGGAGTCACCAGGAGCTGACACTTGTCACTTGAACTTCCTGACTTTGTTGGCTCTGCCAGGCATGCACAGGCCTTTGCGTTTGATTTCCTCTGTAAGGAAGAAAAACAAAACAAAACAAAAGTCTCAATTTATCACGGGACTCAGGACAGGAAAGCTTGCACAATGGACCCCAAGATCCCTCACTTGGGAAAGCTGTCTCAGCCCGGGAAAGAGAGTTCCTCAAATCCAACAAAGGCCACTTTTCTTCCTGGAGAAAGCAGCTCTGCCAGTATCTGACATTCCCGCGGACAAGGATGGTTCAGCCTGTCAAGGAAGGAAGGCTGTTAGGGTTCCCTGGGGGAACAGAGCCATTTTACTGGGGCCACTGGAGGATAGCAGTTATGAATTACGATTTCTCTGGCTAATCCACGTGTTTGAAAACACCGTGAGGCCATCAAGTGTTTAGGAGGAAGCCAGAAGCCCCTGGGACCGCAGTTAGCGAGATAAACATCAACCCTATGTTGCCTCGCCCCTCCCTCTTCTATAGTCAGTAATGAGTGCCCATTGCGGCCCCACCCACAATCCCACCCATTGGCCCTTCTGACGTCTGTCTAGTGCAATTGGTTAGCCATCCAGATCTCATAACAAAGCTGTAAGGACCTTCCTCCCCTTTCTTCCCTCCTTTTGGATTAATCTAATATTTTTATCACTCCATTTTGAAAAAGTCCTTGGGTTGAATGGCAGCAGTGGCTGTTTCTGTGCTGTTAATAATAATTATAGAAATTATGGCGTAAACAATTATCCTCTCAAAGTCTAAATCAGTCCGGCAGCCTTGTACTGACGTTTATAGCACATAAACACTCCACTGTCCTTTCCACACCTGCCTAGCCTGAGACCCCACTCATTTCCACATTTCTCCAGCCCCACTGTCTACTGTAAAGCTGGGGCCCAGTTACCTACCTAGTCTGTTCTGTTGTTTCCTTCACAATGGCTCGATCTACCATCACTCTCCCTCTACCTAAAACCCATCCTTTAGGATTATCCTAATGGATAATCCATTCTGGGAAAGCCTAGGTTTCTAAACATGTCTTATTTTCCCACTTTCTTGGACTGTGTTTATACACTGGTCTAAAAATTCTCCGATGGCATCTGCTGCCTTTGGCACACGGCCAGTGGGCTTCACCATCTTCTTTCTCCTGTGGTCCACTGGGAAGTTTGGCACCTGTTTACCAGTGATGTGTCTTGTTTTTAACCCCCTTGCTCTTCTGATAGTGTGGTCTGTGTGCATCGCTCTCCAGTTTCACAATAACGGGTTGTGGGGTGCATTTCTTAAACTTGGTCTAGTTTGGAAATGGTTAGGTCTCTTCATTCTTACAGCTTAGAGTCTCCCTTTGGTTGTGAGAAACTCAGCCACTGTCTCCAAATGTCTCTCCTGTCCTTTGGGGGCTATTACCGAGTGACAATAGATTGTCACTTTTAAATCTCCTTTTATATATTTTCTCTTGTTTTGTTTAACATGTGGATTCTAACTTTGTGGGTTTTTTTTTTTTTTTTTTTTTCAACAATGGGAGTACTGTTTGGTCATTGTTCAAGTTTGCTGTTATCACAATCCACTAGCGGTGGTCTCATCTGTGATTCCAGCACACAGGAATCTGAGATGGGATGATTTTGAGTTGGAGGGTAGCCTGGGCTACATAGCAAATCTGTTCTTTATTTCCTGAAAATATGAGTTTTAATGCCATATATATATATATAATATATATACATATATATATTATATATATATATATGTATATATATATATATTATATATATATAGTTTTAGATTCCACCAGAGAGTTGAACAGAGGCATGGGCAGCTGGGTGTCTCTAATTACCATGTCACAGGTTCTTGCACAGATCAGGCTGTATTTTGGTCACTTGACAATTTCTCTTTGGGGTTTTTACCTATCTTAGACAAAGGAAGGCACTTGTCTCCTGGAGAGAGTCAGTGCTTGTTTCCTTCAGTGTGGCAGGACCTATGAGTACAGAAGTTTAACTTCGGAACCTGAACTTTTTGGACCGCCCAGAAAATATGCTTATGGTCATGATTCTGTAGGAAAAGCCCGGTTGTCTGTGTCTTCTCAGTATTGATCGGATGATCCTTAAAGTCTTTTTGGTGGAAGTTTACTTAAGGATCAACTTAAAAATTTGTTGATTTTAGCTTTATGGAGGGAGGGTCTCCTAAGACCAGGCTACTCTTTTTATGTCCAGTGTTAATTTTTATCCACTGTCCTGTGAGGTCAGATTGTTTGAGGTCTTCAAAATATAGACGTTATAATCCTTCTTGCCCACTTAGAAACTTGTCAGTTCTGTGCTGCTTTAATATATATATATATATAATATATATAATAATATATATTATAATATATTATATATAATATATATAATATATAATAATATATTATAATATATTATATATATTATTAATTATATTATTAATATATATTATTAATTAATATATTATATATAATAATATATAATATATATTATTATATATATAATATATTATATGTATAATAATATATATAATATATTATTATAATATAATATATTATAATAATATATATTATAATATATAATATATTATAATATATATTATATATAATAAATATATAATATATATTATAATATATATATTTAAATCTCATATGTTAGTTTTTATTAACAGACTGAACTTTCCTGGGAAGTTTTCTTTCTCTTATCATTTTGCTATCTTCAATGACATCCTTTATCTTTCTTGTATTGTCAGTCTGTCCTTTTCTTTTCTCTCAAGAGTTCTTGCCACATGCATGTTAGATCCATTAACATCTCAGTGAAGAACCTTATTAATTATTTGTTTTTCTTAATCGTTTATTTTCTTTTCTTAAAAAAATTATTCTATATTTTGGGGGAACTAATCTTTATATTTTTCAGACTTCCTCTTTTTTTTTTTTATTTTCCAAATTTTACTATTTTGAACTATTTGAAAAATTACCATTGTATATGCATGCAGGGTGTGTGTGTGTGTGTGTGTGTTATGTGTGTATTTGGGTCTGTATAATGCATGCATGATGTAGTATGTGTGTTTGCATGCATACGCAAGGTGTGGGGTATATGTGTATGTACATGCATGGTGTGGTTCATGTATGTGCGCATATGTGCATGCATGTTGTGTGGTGTGTGTATGTGTGCATGTAAATGTGCATGCATGCTGTGGGGTACATATGTATGTATGTGTGTGTATATGTGCATATATGCTGTGGGGCACATTTGTGTGTGTGTGTATGCATTTTGTGTGTTGGGAGACGCACATGCCATAGCATGTGAGTGAGGGCCAAAGTTGTAAAACTTCTTTGAGTCAGTTCTCTCCTTCCATCTTCATGTGGATTCTGGGGGTTGAACTTGGGTCTCAAGGTTTATGTTGCAAACTTCTTTACCCACTGAGCTACCTTGCTGGCTACAACAAGGGGGCTGCAGAGATGGCTCAGTGGTTAGGAACACTTGCTGTTCTTGCTAAGAATCCAAGTTCATCTTCCAGCATTCACACTGAGGCTCACAACTGCCTGAAACTCCAGCTCCAGGGTTGCCTTTAGCCTTGGGACCTCCTACTCTCTCGTGTGTATGCCAAGGCCCATGTACACAAAATTTAAAACAAAATGTATCTTTAAAAATGCTATGTGACTGTTATTAGTATATTAATTATGTAATAAATAAAACAGCTAAGGAAAATCCTTGATTCCAGGCTACACAGTGTTTTTTTGGTGACTCTTGTTCGGTGCTGGATGCTACTGTGACCTGTGTCCAGGGTAGGCACTAGGGGACTGAGAACAGAAGTCTTCACTCTGAGTGGAGTTATGCTCGACAGTGATGTGACATGTTACTCCTGCCCCAGAGAACACACAGCTCATACCTTCCAAACACAGACAATTAAAAATACACATTGCTCATTTCTTCTTGCGCACATAATGGGGTTTCTGTTATCCTACTGAGTCCCCTTTCCTGCATCTCTTTCCAGTGCAGCTTGAACTCAGCTTCTAAGTCAGTGTCTGCCAGTTATTAATTAATTATCTTAATGAATAGCTTCATTTAAAATTATTTAATTATTATATAATTATTGCAAATGCCCTCACACCATTAATTTTCTGCATTGAGCTAACTACTTCCTGTACTGGCTCCTGCCGCTGCCGTGAAGGGATGGATCTTACTTTTCCTCCCATACAAGTGCTAACCAGCCTGATACTGCTTTAGACAAGCTCAGGCATAATCAGGGTGGTATGGTCATAGACAAATTCGTGTTTTTCTAAGTTATCTGGTGTGTTTCTGAACAAAAGGGACTGACTACCTTCCTTTTTACTGTGGAGACAGGACCTGTTCTCTCTACTTGGACAACATGAGAGAAGTAATCGGTGGCCTTGGTGAGCAGCTGTTTTACCACACACATAGGGGAGGCCTTGCTGTGAATAGAGCATCAGATCCTGGTTGGTGGGATCATTTGTCCCAGGTGAACTGCAACCGGCTCATGTCAGATTTTATGTCTACTAACAGATGCATTCTGATACAGAACACTCAATGTCACGCTCCTTCAGAGCCCACAGCTTCTACAGCCTGGACACATCTCCACTTACTCCCTGGGCCTGGCTTCATTTGATCTGAAAGTCTCCTGTGGCTGGCCCTTTGAATGCTGAAAACCTCTCTGGTCTGCTTGACCTAGGATAACACCACAAACTCCCTCATGAATTATAGGACTGTCAAGGCAGCAGGCTAACTCAGGTTCCACTGGGAGGCTCAAAACCAAAGAAAAAACTGCTGAGAATGCTGATTGCTACCCCAGATAACAGGGGTGTCAACAATAGCACATTCAGAAATTAGTGCCAAAGGCAAGATGCCAAACAGGAGGCAGCCAGGGGGAGTATTTTATTGGGTAGTATTTTTTATTTTGTTTTGTTTTGGGCAGGGGCGGGGAAGAGAATTAGGGCCTCGCTTGGTAGTCTAGGCTGACCTTGAACTCTTGATTCTTCCTGCCTCAGCCTCCCAAGTAGTGGGAATAAACACACAAGCAGTCTTGTCCTGATAGTTTACTATCATGTATGTATGCTGGAGTTACCGGAGGTTTCGAGCCATTTTAACACCGGTGCTGATAACAGAACTGAGGACCCTGTAAGATCAGCAGGTGTTCCTAACTGATGGGCCATCTCTCCAGCCCCATGTTTAAAATTTAATGATATGTCAGATTGCTCTAATAAAAGATTAGTATAACTTTTCTTGCCATACACCATTCAGATGCTTGCCCACTTTTGAATACCCTACCCAACCCCATTCTACTGGACAGTAGGTAGTTTGTGTTTGTACTCAACACATTACATGTTACTGATCCCAAACCCCTCTCCTGTTACCCTCTCACATGTGCCATAATTTTGCTTCTGCTTGTAAGATAGCATCTGGCATTTTAACCTCACCCTGCCTTCAAGCTGGAGTCCTCTCCAGTGCGAGCACGGGGGTTGGGGGGGGGGAGGTGTGGAGGGGAAGATTATAGGTATGCACTGTTCTACCTAATTCTTTTTCTTGGCATTTGCATGCTCTTCTGTGAATTGATTACATTTGTTAACTCGTTTCCTATCACAGTGATTGATCTTGTAGTGATTCAAAAAGTACCTTCCTATGTAAGGACTGTAATTTGTATAATAACTGTTTCAGTTAGAAACTATTTCCTCCTAGTTTTTCTTTTAATTGATGGATTTATTAACTTGGTTTCAATGAGTTCTTGCCATGTGCAACTCATGTGCATACATATATACATATAGATATACGATATAACATATACACATAATAAAGCACTGTTTTATATATATGTATACTGTCGCGCCCACTCAACCAGCAAGGAAGACATGAACAACCGGATCCTTCTCAACAGCCTTTATTGTAGAAGCACTCTTCTAGTTTTCAGGGAGAGACCTCGAATGCCCAGGGCGAGCTGCTTATATATCCTCAGCCCTGGGCGGGGCGGGGGGGGGAAGGGAAGCGTGTGAAGGTGCGCGATTGGTCAGAATTGCAGTGCCTCATTAGCATACCCTATTAGCATACCCTGCTTAGGGAGGGGGTGATTGGTCAGGATTGTGGTGCTTCATTAGCATACCCTGCTCGGGAGGAGGTGATCGAACACGCAGTGCACTTGCTTACCAATATGTCATACCAGAAGCCAGTGCCATCTTGGCCAGCCGAGTCGGGTCGGCTGCCTACAGTATACATACATGTGCATACATATATAATATGTGTGTATATATGTATATATGTATGTGTGTGTATTGCTTGGCATCATGCTAAAATAATGATATATTTTAAAGTCATTTCTTATAGGGATGTAGGCATCACCCTTATAATATTCTGGAAGTTTGATACTGATAAAACAACCAACTCAAGTATAAAATAAAAAATCAATTACACAGCAATAAGTGGTGTCAAGCTAAGAAAAAAGATATCTGACAGAAAAACAAAAGATTGAAAAATTTCCAAGGATGTACATAAAGGAAAAAGTAAAGAAACAGGAGATCTTGAGAGTAGCAATTACTTCCTGTAATTGATCTTGAAAAGCTGAAGTCTCTGGGAAAAGAAAGGCTTGGGAAAGTGGGATAATTTTGTTTAAAAAATGCATGAAGCCCTTTGATAATAACCGCCTGTTTGGGGAGACGCCAGGAATCGAGATTTAGCCACAAGAACAAAGCTAAAGTGTCTTATGTCATGAAACAAAGTAAAAATGTTCAAAGGAGAATTCCAGCAACTTCCCAGCTATTTTCCAAGAGCCCCTTCACAACCACATCGTGCCAGCTGTGACCAGGAGTTATCTGGGTTCCCTCAGCCTGGGATGAGAATGAGGGTTCAAAGAAGTTTGAGCCCAGAGCCAAGAAAAACTCAAATGACAAACATTAACCATAAGAGAAAATGTCAAGCTAGCCTTTAAAAGTGTGGAGTTTGAGGCCTTGAAATTCAGGAGGACCAAAGAGGTAAACTATCTTGTCACTTTGCCTCTGCATTTTCTAAGTGCCACTGGAAAATTCTGCAGGCTCCTCAAACAACAGGTGTTCAGATGCAGCTTCCAGTCTAAAATCCAGGCTAATTCCGGTTTCATCCACCCTGATGTCAGGACAGAAAAGCTGGAGTTAGCCTGGACACTGGTCCTGCTTTGTTTCTGTGTTTTATCCAAATAATAGACATGGTGCTTTCTCTTCCAGACTTTCTCCACTTGTGGTGAATGTCAGTTGGTCCTTTGTCTATGATGCTCTCCTTTCCTCCCTCTCTCCTTCTTCCCTCCCTCCCTTCCATTCTTCCTTCCTTTTTTAAAAAAAAAAGTTATTTCATTTTTAATTGTCTCTGTGCATGTAAGTGTAGGTTCTCTCATAGGTCAGCAGAGAGCTGGAGCTGACGTTACAAGTGGTTGGGGGCCACCTGACATAGATGGTGATATCACACACAGATCCTCTGTGAGAGCAACAGAGCTGCCTCTCCAGCCCCTATCTTCTTCCTTCTAAAAACAAAAATGAGCACACTTTCATTTTATTACATTTTTCTTCACTTAGTGTGTATGTGTGCGTCCCTACACGTACACACAATGGCACACATGAAAGTCAGAGGGCAACTTGAGGGAGTTGGTTCTCTTTCACCATTGTGGGTCCTGAGGATCAAACTCAGTTAGCTCATCAGGCTTGATGGCAAGAGCTCTCACAGAGTGAACCATTTCTCTGACCCTGACCAAAATTTTCAAAGCAATATTTTTCTGTGATTGGGTTTATGATGGCTGCTTGGTATTTATTGATCTGTGTACACTCTTTTTTTTTTTAATTTACGTTTATTTGTGTGTGTGTGTGTTTGTTTGTTGTTTTTGAAACAAGGTTTCTCTGTGTAGCCCAGGCGGTCCTGTCACTCTATTAGACCAGGCTGTCCATGAACTCACAGAGACCTGCTTACCTCTGTCTCTTGAGTGCTGGGATCAAAGGCATGTGCCACCACTCTCTGACCTTATTTATTTATTTTTAATACACATGGTTTTTATTCAATATATTTTGATCATGTTTTCCTCTCCTCCAACTCCTCCCAGATCCTCTGCACCTTTCCCCTCTCCCAGTATGCCCTTTCTCTTCCCTTTTAAAAAGAACACACACAAAAACAAAACTAAAACCAGACAAACAAGAGACATGCACAGAAAACATCAAGATCAGAAACTAAAATGTATAAGCAAGAGACCAACAAGACAAAATATGCCCAAACAAAACAATAGGAGACAAAAAACAAACAAACAACCCCCCCCAAAAAAAACAAAAACAAAAAAAAAAAACAAAAAACAACAACAAAAAAATGCCAACAAGTTTGTTTTGATTGACCAACTACTCCTGAGCATGGGTTTTACCTGAAGTGTGCTTGATAGAGACCCAGTGAGGCTCTATTATGAAAACGTTCACTTTACCAGGGCTTCTAAGTATAGATCGCTTCTTGGTTAGGGGTGGGAGCCAGTGTCTTCTTCCCCTGTCCAGTTAGAACCTGTGCAGATCCTGTGCATGTGTGGCAGTCTCTGTGAGTTCAAATGTGCATCGGTCCTGTTGTGTCTGAGGGACTCTGTTTCCTTAGAGCTATCCATCTCCTTTGGGTCTTACAGTCTCTCCACTTCCTCTTCTGCAGAGATCCCTGAGCTCTGAAGGGAGCATTTGATGGAGACATTCCATTTAGGACTGTGTGTTCCACGTCGCTGACTTTGCACACTGTCCAGTTGTGGGTCTGTTAATTACCATCCACTGCAGAAGCTTCTCTGAGGACTGCCGAGCCCTGAGCTCGTGGATAATGACCTCCTGTTGCCACCTGCTTTCCTGACAATAACATTGTTGCATTCTCTGTGGCTGAATAAAACACTGTTGCATATATGTGAACATTTCCTTCATCCATTCCTCCCTGGACAACAGCTAGAATAACACTATAACTTGGCTTTGTATACATTTGCTGGAGAAGAATGATACAGTGTGGATAAAATATGAATAGATATAGGTAAATAAATTTGTAAATCAGCTTGCTGGAACAAGGTCCAGAATGGAGCCACGTGAGGAGACTTCTAAGTGCTTGTGGGAAAACTCCAAGAAAAGAAGACAAGAGTCTTGTGACTTCATTTTCTTCAAACATGGAATTGTTCCTGGAATGTGTTTCATGCCCCTCCCAGGTGTAGCAATGAGAAATGATTTACTTCAGATTATTTATTACAGCTGCTGAGTGTTATTTGTTTACATGTCTCTATAGGAAAACATGATCCTGCCAAGTGCAGTTTGTCCTTGTGATCAGATGCTTTTCTTAGGTCATGATGCTTAACCTTCAGAGTATAAATTGCCTGGCTTTCTGATTAAAGTACACTGTTGCAGCAGACTTCAGTCTGCCTCAGTTTTTGGTCCCGCTTTCTCAGGGTCACGCTGCCGACTAGAGAAGTAAACATAAATGTAGCCCTGATCTCCCTTGATATTTATAGCTCTTAATAACCCTCTTAAAGGCAACAGAATGAGATAAAGACCAAGGTTGTTCTTGCCCATTTAGACCGGTAGAGAAGAAGACTGACACCTGGTATTTAATGCCAGCAGTCTCCATCCACCCATTAGGAGGATGCTATCCGCTATCTTGCTTGTGGGAAGGTGGGGAAGAGTAGAGCTCACCTCAGAATCTGGGTTTTTGCTGCCTCACAGAGGAAGAAAACACTATCTGATTTACTCGGGTTCTTTGGAGGTGACGGCTTTGCAGAGGGGAGTCAAAAGTAACATCCCTCACCTTATCAAGATCCCAAAAGATGGTGTTTGATTTTCAGGTCTTTGTTTCATTGAGTATATGGCAGCTGTGACGGGGAAGAGGAAAGGCTCAGGAGTCCTCCCTCTTGGAGCCATCTCTGCTCAGCCTTCTGAGAGCTTGCACACAGCTTAGAGCCAGCCTTTGCTAGCTCTTCTTGAGAGGGACAGCTGCAGAAAAGCAATCAGACTGTCTTAGCTGCAGTGTCCCCAATGCAGACTGGGAGACACCATTTCCTGTTCATTGTGGCTGGGGCCCGGATGCTGCTTAATTCAACCTTGGGTTTCTGACATATACAGGAAGGGGGAGGGACATGGAAAACAGAAAGGAGCTGGAATGTCCTCTTGATTATGGCTACTGATCTTTCCTAAACCAGCCCCCTGTGTTCCTCCAATGTTTGTTACATTATAATGCAGGATCCTTCTGTGTCATTTTCTCTTTTAGTATTGCCTGGAATCCCACTTGTAGGAATGGGTGTCTGTAAGACAGTCAGCCTCAGAGATTGAAGGGATGGCACCAGGCTGCAAAAAAAATTCATCTTCGATTACCAGCAGCCCATTGTTGAGCACAGAGATTAAGAATTCAGTTTTTAAAAATTTATTTTATTTATATGAGTACACTATAGCTGTCTTCATACACGCCAGAAGAGGGCATTGGATCCCATTACAGATGGTTGTGAGCCACCATGTGGTTGCTGGGAATTGAACTCAGGACCTTTGGAAGAGCAGTCGGTGAGTCAGTGAGTGCTCTTAACCCCTGAGCCATCTCTCCAGCCCAAGAATTCATTTTAACATCTTATTGGGCATCTGTCTTAAGTCTATTCCCTGCTGCTATAACAGTGCGGTGGAGATGAGCAATTAATACAGAGTAGACGTTTGTTTGCCTTGCAGTTCTGGAGAGAGGGAGGTCTAAGAGCATGGGGCAGCAGAGGGTTTCTGCTGAATGATAGCAGGGGCAGCTGGTGACAGCCAGCTAAGGTCTGTCACAGACATCAGTGTCATCATGGACTATCCTATCTATCTACTTAACTCTCCCCTGCCCCCCATCCACCTCAAGTGACAGAAGCATGTCTTTGGGGTTTAAATTTTCCAGCACAGGAACTTTGGAGGAGCATTTAAATGAGAATAGCAGCCAAGAGAAACATGGAGCTGCCACTGATCCAGCCGTATCGATGCGGAAGCTGAGACCTTATGCTTGTTCATCATCATGCAAGACATATTTGTTAATTACCTATGAGCCACTGGGCACTGTGTGGGACAGTGGTAAGACCTGGGCCTTAAGCTCAGTGAGCTGAAAATGGGACCCTGATAAAAGGGATAAAAATCAGTGTCCTAAGAACAGTAGAGAAACTGTATTTGACTTTCATATTTATTTATTCACTTTTTTTTTGTTTGGTTGGTTGGTTTTTTGTTTTTTGTTTTTCGAGACAGGGTTTCTCTGTGTAGTCCTGGCTGTCCTGGAACTCACTCTGTAGACCAGGCTGGCCTCGAACTCAGAAATCCGCCTGCCTCTGCCTCCCAAGTGCTGGGATTAAAGGCATGCGCCACCACTGCCTGGCTATTTATTCACTTTTTCATTTTCTTTCTTTTTTTCTTTTTTTCTCTTTTTTTTCCGGTTCTGATGCAATGTCCACAAGAGATCCCATGGCTCACTGGAACAGCCAGGTAAGCAGAATAAGGCTTCTCTGGACAAGACATGATGAGGAACTTCAGGTTGCCATGCAGGCCCCCAGGAGGAAGGCTTAGAGAAGGCAGTGTTTTGTTAGGATTAATCTGCTTGGGGCTTAGCCTTGTGATAGCAAGCAAATAGATCCCACTGCTTTTCAGCTTTTTCTCTCGAAAGAGAATTTGGCATTTTTTCCTTCTTTTCTACTGAGTGTGTGCTCTCTCCTCTTGTGAAGTCAGAACACCTTTTCTGTCCAGTGCTTAGATTAGCGCTGAAGACCCAGTAAGAATGAGGGGACACGAAAAACCAATGGGAATGGGGCTGGCTCTTTCCACAAAGGGGTGGCTGACCACCCGAAGGCCCCTAGATGAAAGCTCAGGAAATCTGCATGTGGGCCCCGCCCCTTGCTCCCTCACCCCCCTCCGTATCCCCTGCATGGAGGATATTAGGACCTAAAGAACATCAGAAATTGGCTACTACTGATTCTGGCAGAAGTCTGGTCTTAAATGAGACTCCCAGGAGAGTCTCAGGATGTGTGGGAGGGAATCTGAGAAGAGAGTAAAAGCCCTTTGAGTGACAGTGTGCCAGCCAGTGGGTTTCAGAAAGGGCGCTGGGTTTCTGTCGCTGAGACCCTCCAGGGCATGCAGCCATCCAGGGCATGTGGCCAAGGTATTCTCACGGTATCTCAGAGCCCTGCCTGCCTTTCACCTCATCTCTTCATCCTATGACATATGCTAGGAACTATTTGATACATGATGCCCCTAACCCAGGCTCAGTACAAAACCAGATATGAGGGCCCAGCTGCCTTCTGGTAAGACAGATGCGAACAGATGCACAGGAAGTGTAAAACAACTCCACTATGTTTTCCTTTTCCATTTTAGATAGAGTCACATGTCCCAAGGTATCCGTGAATCAGCTATGCGGCTGAGAACATCCTCAGACTTCAGATCTTCCTCTTTCTCTCCTCTCTGAATGCTCAGATTACAGAACTATGCCATCATGGCTGTTTTACAGTGGTGGGGCTCAAACCCAGAGCCTTGTGCACCTTGTGCACCCTACCAACCGAGCTAAAACCTCAGCCCCTGGTAACATTTTCCTGACACACCTTGGGTTTTTCATAGTAATGTATTACTTAAATCATGGATTTGTTGTTTTAAAGATTTATTTTAAAATCTTGTGTATATGTGTTGGGAAATACACACAGATGTACTTGAAGGTGCTTAGAGTCTAGAAAAGGATGCTCCATCCTCTGGAGCTGGAGTTACAGTTGTGAGCTCCCCAGTGTGGGTGCTGAGAGCCTAACTCTGGATCTCTATAAGAGGAGTATCTCCCTCTCTCTAGCCCTTGTTGTTGTTTTAAGAGTAAATTAATGCTGGGTATGGTGGTGTATACCTTTAATCCCTGGACTCGGGAGACAGAGGCAAGCAGGTCTTTGAGTTCAAGGCCAGCCTGGTTTACAGAGTGAGTTCCAGGACACAAATATACAAAGAAACCCTGTCTCAGCAAACAAACAAACAAACAATAAATTAATAAAGGTATTTTCTTCAAAAAATTCCCAGTTCTAAAAAGCTAATATCAACAGAACACACACACACACACACACACACACACACACACACACGTAGTTTGAAGGAGAAATGCCTTGAATAGGCTCATGTGTATATTTGTGTGTGTGTGTGTGTGTGTGTGTGTGTGTATTCTTTGTTCTTGTCTTTTGAGACAGACTCTAATGTTACCCTGGTTGGCCTAGAACTCCCTACATAGACCAGGATGGTAGTGAACTCACAGAGATCCTACTGCCTTTGCCTCCCAAATACTGATGTTAAAGGTATTTGACACTGCCCCCAGAAATATTTGAACATTTGGTTCTCAGTCAACCTTTGCTATTTGGCAAGATTTAGATGTGGCCTTGTTGGAATAAGAGTGTCACTGGGAAGGGCTTTGAGAATATAAAAAGTCTTGCTTTTTTAAAAAAAGCCCTGTGTATATTTTAAGTATATGGGTCTACATTGCAGTACATCTGCACACCAGAAGATGGCATTGACTGTGAGCTGCTATGTGGGTGCTGGGAATTGAACTCAGGACCTTCAGAAAAACAGTGAGTGGTCCTAACCACTAAGCCATCTCTCCAGCCCCCAACTCTTGCTACTTTTATTCTCTCCTCCTCTCTCTCCCCTCTCCCCTCTCCTCTGTACCCTGCTTTGAGCTTTCTGCTTTAGCTACCTGCGGCTGTGATTCCTTGCCATGGTGAACTTACCCCTCTGCAGCCATAAGTTCAAATAAACTCTTCAATAAGTTGCCTTGGCCGTAGTGTCTTATTACAGCAACAGGAAAGTAACCACTGTACACACTTAAGCTTCTGAGCCCCATGCTAATTTTAGGAGGATGAAACTAAAAGCTTGATAACTGGTATAGGTTATAAACCTCCTTTGCCTAATTTTTGAGAGATCTAATGAGCAAGATCATGTGAGCTATTCTTAATCAGCTACAGGAATTCCGAGAGGAGCAAAAGACATCCATCATCCACCCCAAGGTCTCTCTGGAGCATTGGTCATCTGTTACTGGATCGACCCTCTGAGATAATCAACTTGGAGAGACAAGAAGTTGACCTTGGCTCGCAGTTTTAAATGTCCCACCATTCCCTTCAAGGGGATTTTTGCAATGACACAAGACTGCCCACTAGGTCCACCTCATGACATGTCTACTACCTCCCCATACGGCCAAGCTGAGAACAAGTCTTTAATACATAGGCCTTTGAGGGACATTCTAGATCCATACTGTAGTGCCTGGGTGCCCACGGTGTCCTGGTATTCGGGCTCCTAGATGTTCCTGGATGTTTGAATCTCAATATAAAATAGTGTAGTGCTTGCATCCTATGCTACCTCCTATAGACCCGACACCATCTTATCGGACGCCTCAGTATAGGGCAATGTTCACACCAGGTAAGGAGCTGTTAACCTGAGCTCTTTACAGAGGAAGGCAGAGAAAATAATCTGTGAGTGTTCAGTATTGAGGCGAGTCTTTTAAAATCTGCTTGGTTGTGATGTGGGTAATGAATGCCATGAACACTGTTAGGTGACTTTATTGTTACTATTATTAATGCGTATCTGGAAGAAAAAAAAAATACTGCCCAAAGGATTCAGATGCTCTCCCTGTTTTTCTGTTACTGGACATTATGAATTGAATGTGGAATGTTCCTCGTGGGCCCCTTGGCTTAAACACTTGGTCCCTAGCTGGTGGAATTGTTTTCTGAAGTTGGAGACAGACAACACAGACACTGACAGACCCAGAGGCCGAGTCAGGGATGGAACTTAAGGGTTAGAGTCTACAGGTTCAGCTGAGGTCTCTGCCTCCTGCCCTGTCACTCGGATGTGAGAGAGCTGTCTGTGTTCCCACAGAGATGGGAAACACTCCTGTCAGCATGACCCAGCTGGCTTCAGCCAATGTGGCTTCCCTTCCACAAAGCACTATTCTCTCTCAAACCTAAATCCTGCCTCCTCGTCAAGAATTGTCCCAGAGAGTGGAGAATCAACAGGCTGGAAAAGGTTGATACAATTGTAACCGGCCTATGGCTCTACTTTTAGCAAACAACTCCTTAAAGTAACAGTCCAGGGACCTTTTCCCATGCCTTACCAGGCTCCACGGTTGAGAAATGCAGCTCTCTACAAATGAGCGATGTGTTCACTTGCGTAAGACTAACAAGCCACAGCAGCCCGCGAAGATAAGCTGTGACGTACATGCCAGTAAGTGTTGTTGCCGCTGATGCCTTTCTGACTGCTGATGTAGCCTTGTGCCGTGTGCATGGTGGCCAGCCTGACCAGCTTGCCTGCCACTCTATGGCCCCTGAAGCAAGCTTGGGGGAAATGACTACCACATGACCAGTGTGAGCACTGATTTTGTTGAATGGAAACAGAGCCAGGAAGACTGAGAAACAGTGTGGGACCTCGAGATGGCTCAGCAACTGAAGGGGTTTGCCACCAAACCCGATGACCTAAATTTGATCTTTGAGACCCACAGAGTGGAAGGAAAGAACTGAGTCCTGAAGGTTGTCCTCTGAACTCATGTGTACCATATATGTGTGGGGGCCCACACACACACTAAATACACACACACACTTAGAATACAATCTCTGTATCTCATGTATGTACATGTGTATGAGTGTCTGTGTGTCTGTGTGTGTGTGCGTGTGCATGTATATGTGCATGTGTGTTCACTGAGGACTGAACTCAGGGGCCTTCATACTTGATAGGCAAATACACTAGCACTGAGTTATATCTCAAACTGTTAGTGTTAGATCTCTAAGGTCCTCTCCAACTATGCAGTTTTGACACACTCTAGCCTTCAGCAGACCTGAAGTCTGACCACAGCACAGAGGCACATATATGATGCTGCTGTGGGTTAGATGTGGACACCCGGTTCACACGGAGAGGATTTAGTCCCTGCCTGGGTGTTAGCAGTAGGTCCTGGAGAGTGAGGAGCACGTGATCGAGTTAATGTCCATATTAAAAGTTTGAAAGAACTTAAAAGTTTGCCGCTGTCCTCTGCTGCTTCAGCAACGTCAGCACCTTCTCTAGGAACTCGCAGGAGCCGGCTGGCCCCTGTTCCACGGTAATCATGTGCGACCGGAAGGCGGTGATCAAAAATGCAGACATGTCGGAAGAGATGCAACAGGACTCCGTGGAGTGCGCTACTCAGGCGTTGGAGAAATACAGCGTAGAGAAGGATATTGCGGCCCATATCAAGAAGGAGTTTGACAAGAAGTACAATCCCACCTGGCACTGCATTGTGGGCCGGAACTTCGGTAGCTATGTGACACACGAAAGCAAACACTTCATCTACTTCTACCTGGGTCAGGTGGCTATTCTTCTGTTCAAGTCTGGTTAAAAGCATGGACTGTGCCAAACACCCAGTGATCCATCCGAAAACAAGGACTGCATCCTAAATTCCAAATACCAGAGACTGAATCTTCAGCCTTGCTAAGGGAACACCTCGTTTGAATCTGTTGTGTTTTGTACAGGGCATCATTCTCTGTACAAGTTTGTGGTTATAAATTTAGTAAAACAGTTTACATTTGTATTTATTTTCTAGTCCATACTTCTGGACCCCATTTTTTTTCTCCCTTTGGTCATTCCTTTAAAAATAAATCTGTTGGAGACGAAAAAAAAAAAAAAGTTTGAAAGAGCAACGCTTGCCATCTCTCCTTTACAGAGGGCACAGTGAGGTGTCTGTCCATAAGCCAGGGGAGAAACCAAAGCAGCAGCAGACGCAGCAGCTCA
The DNA here is from genome assembly GCF_011762505.2 of Arvicanthis niloticus. Classification (NCBI taxonomy): domain Eukaryota; kingdom Metazoa; phylum Chordata; class Mammalia; order Rodentia; family Muridae; genus Arvicanthis; species Arvicanthis niloticus. The sequence goes on along the minus strand of NC_047674.1, from coordinate 28,210,446 downwards.
ATCCTGGGCTTTCAGACTCTACAACGATAAAATAAATAAATAAAGAAAGAAATAAAGAAATAAACGTCTTACTCGAGCCATCTAAGCTGTGCTGTGGGGCTATGTTCTAGCAGCCTGCTCAGACGGAGGCAGAAGTAGTCTAAGCAGCCTCCTTCGGTAGAGGTGATGTCAGATCAGCTTGGCTTTTGCTTTGGACAAGACTTGGCAGCCTTTTGCTAGGAGTTGATTGTAGCTGGCTTCCCAAGAGTCTTGCCACAAAGCTCTCAGAAGGCTTGAGCCAACCAGCTTGTCTTAGCACGTGTTCAGTAGTAACCTGATGAGAAGCCACCCACTAAGGAGGAAGACTGGAGTGGAAGGCCCTGGGGCTGGGTCTCCTCTCCGTTGCTCTGTAGCTGCCTGATCAGGAAAGTTCTCGTGTGTGTGTGTGTGTGTGTGTGTGTGCACTCCGAGTACTAGCAGCTCACCAGGAGCAAGGCAAAGGGAGCAGCCCCCAGCTGCACACAGTAGGGACTGTCTAGAGCATTGGTCCTCAACCACTGGGGCGTGACCCCTTTGGGAGTCACATATCAGATATCTTTTGTGTATCAGATACTTACGTTAAGACTCTTAACAGTAGCAAAATTATAGTTATGAGGTAGCAACAAAATACTTTTATGGTTGGGGGTCCCCACAACATGAGGAACTGCACTAAAAGGTCACAACATTAAGAATGTTGAGATCTATCGGTAAAGACTCTGAAAGCAGAGGTCAGGGAGATGGCTCAGGGGGTGAAGAGCTTGCTATGTGAACATGACAGCTTGAGTTCGCACCCCCTGAGCCACTTAAAGCCAGTTGTAATCGTACATCTGTAACTCCACAATTCTACAGTGACATGGGGAACAGACACAGGACAAGCTTTAGAAGGCTGTGAGTCAGCTAGCCCAGCATTGGCAGTGGCGAGCAAGAGAGATCTTGTAGCCGGGAGGTGGTGGCGCACGCCTTTAATCCCAGCACTTGGGAGGCAGAGGCAGGTGGATTTCTGAGTTCGAGGCCAGCCTGGTCTACAGAGTGAGTTCCAGGACAGCCAGGGCTACACAGAGAAACCCTGTCTTGAAAAATAAAAAAAAGAGAGAGAGATCCTGTATGTACTGATACCTCAGGTTGTCCTCCGACTTCCACACATGCACCATGGCATGCACACACTTGCATATACCAAAGAATACATGTGTGCACATGCATGTACATGAACATGTAAAAACATAAAGCAATAACAACCAGGCAAAAACCCATCCATTTATTATCTGGGTGCTCTGAGAGGTCAGAACAAGCCAGTGATAAAATCCTCTGGCCCTCGTACTTGATGCCTTCTTTGTTTAAATTCTAAGCCATGACTGTGGCCCTTGTAGACAGGATGTCTTCACGGCCACCTTAGCATGCTATGTTGCTTACCCACTGTATTGATAATTTGTGGTACTGTCGTAAGTTGTTCCAAACTCAGTGGCTTCCAACACCTAGCTCACAGGTCTGCAGGTCGGAGGCCCAGCACAGTGTGGCTCTATAAGTCCCCACACAGGAACACAGGGTCCTCATCTAGAGGCTCTGGAAAGTTCCATTTCCTAATTCACTTCTGTTTTTGTCACAGGATTGGGGTCTCACTCCCTTGATGACTTTCAGCCAAGGCCTATCCGCAGCGCTTCCAACATCCAGATTCCTAACCATATTGGCTCCTTCATCTTCTAAGTAGCTGCATGTGTTTAATTCTTCTGAAGCCTCCAATCTCTGCTTTCCCACGTTTGAACTCGACATTCGGGTGTGAAGGGCTGATACTCACACCGAAACCCTGAACCCCCTCCCAACTTCATGTCTTTTTTTTTTTAAGTCCATTTTTTGCTACCCATATATGCATGGGTCAGGGGCTATACACTGGAGGATGGTTGGCCTTTCAGGAATCCACATTCTAAAAATAATCTCCTTTCTCTAGCAACCCTAAACTGACAATAGCTCTTCAGCTGGGGTGGGGGAATCCTCCACCCCATCCATACTAAAACATTGACTGGCTTGATGTTGTGCAGGTCTTATTAAGGCAGCCATGGCTGCTGGGAGTTCATGAGAACAGCATAGACTGATTGATACCGTCCCCTTACTGGCAGCTTTGCTCCTGGCCTTCAGTTTAATACATTCTCACTGAGTCTCCCGGGCTTTCTGTCAAAGTCTCCCAACGGTGTCCTTGGTATTCCAGAGGCACTGAGATTGTCCAGCAGGCAAGGCTTTCCTCGGACGGATGTTTTAAATATGTCTGCCTGCATGTCCCCACCAGAGTTCTTTCATTTAGAGACGCTGTGCGGTTATCAGTGACCTCAGTACCTCTCATGGTCCTCGGCCCATGATCTGGGTCTAAGACAAGCTTGTGGAAACTTACCTGGCTAGGCAAAATGAAGCTTGCTGGATTAAGAGGGTGTCTGGGAATTCTCTGGAAGTCTTGTTTAACAATGTGACTCTGATCTCCCGGGTTGATGAGCAGTTCCTTCCTCCGGCAGGAAGTGCTGGTTGGCTTCCCCAGTCAGGAATCCTTCCCCTTATGACTGTGAGTGTATTGTCATGGAAGGGGCAAGCAAATCTAAAAATCTAAGAGTGAGGAAGGTCTGTTAAGGTCAACGTGGCTGACACAGGAGTCCACGTTTAAATGCATTATTGATTTAAAGGATAGTCTGGTAGTTTTAAAAGCCATCCTCGAATATTTTAGTCTCTGTCTCTCAGGTAGATGGTAGGAATGTACTTTTCTTTGCCTATGGTAGTCAGGCATGGCTGTCAAGTTTGCTGGGGCCGTTGAAATAGGAGCAGAAGTTGTGGGAGTCTGTGCGATTCTCTGCGTTGTTTCCTGTGTCATTGTGACTGTGGTGTTGTGGGCAGAGGAGACCCATCTAGCTAGGTTCCTATCTCATTGTAGAAATTCCCCCCTCGCACGTACTGAACAAATAGCACCAGGAAGACGGAAACTCTTCCTGCGTCTAGTCACCATGGCCTGGAGGTGGGGTGGGATGGCGTTTTCCTGACACAGCGCCTTTCCTTTCCTGACTGACACCAGGGACCTGAGGCAGGTAAGAGGCCGGATGGGAAAAAGTTCAAGACCAACGGCAGACTTGGTACTTTTGAGTATTCAGGGATAAAGTGTGTCACCACAGCCAGAGAGTGAGTGACTCCCAGCTAAGATGGTTTTGTGGCATATGCTGACTGTTGGTCACAAGTGGCAGGGACGGGGACGACAGGAGAAGTGGCAAGAAAGAATGTTTGTCATGCCTGAACAACTTGGCCTCAGAGACTGCTCAGTCCCCTCCTGGAATGAGTTGGCTCTCAGCAGAGTAGTTATAACCCAGACTTCCTGTGTGGGGAGTGGGGTTCAGCTGTGGGTCAGTTGTTCTCTGAGCACACACACCAAAAGGCTCAGGCTCTGGATCTGAAGCCACTCACACAGAACGGAGTTTCTCTGGGGATGGTGGTTATCTGTACTTTCATTCTACAACTCTCTGCATTCCTGGGCTCTGAGCCTGCCACAGTGAGCAACTGAGTTTCCTGGGCAGTGTGAACGGCACATGGCCAGATAGCTGGCAGTCGTGTACAATGGGGATTATTTAATACATGCTGTCAGGAAGAAGGGCACATAACTGGTCCAGGAACTCTAAACAGAATGAAGCTGTTAGTCACTGAACCAGGACTTTAAGGACCTGCTTCTGCATTTCAACCTCCCCCCACAATTATAGAGAAACACAAGCCTTCCTTCGGTGGCTGGCAGGCACAGAGAAATACCGAGTTGCCTGAAGATCTGAGCGCATCATGAAAAGTTCTCAGAGTTCAGGGTCTTGGAACAGAGTGTTCGTGGAGCGAGGCTTATGATTCACAGCCTTGGGTTCACCCTGTGGTCAAGCCAGAAAAAAACTAGTAGGGAGCCAGGTATCTGGAGTGAATTAACTCTTCCTTCCTCTCCCCCTCTCCCTGCTTCTCACCCGCCTTCTCTCCTCTCCTCTCTTCCTAATTATGAGCAGTACTAGAAACAAGAACTGGTCTTAACCATCGAACCTCCACATCTGGATCTTCCACATAGACAGTTTTGACAAGTAAGGAACAAAAAAATCTCTGGAAAGAACTTCAGGACCGGAGATGCAGGAATCTCTTCTTGTTCTGCTTCCCCCCTCCCCCCAGCATGGTGTTCCTAGGTACCAAGAGTCTAAGACATCTAGAGATGCATGAATCGTCAGAAGGATGCAGGCTGGTTCTATGCAAACATGACACTATGCTCTCTCTGTAAGGACCCTGTAAGGTAACACGGGTTCTGGCTGTAATTGCCTCCCTGTAGACTCAGAGAGAAGACTGTTAATGACTGAGGCCTCTTCCAGTGATAACAGTGGCCGGGTCCATCTGGAGTTCATACTGCTGCTTCCTAAAAGCTCCCACGGACAAAATGTCTCATCTTCTAAGTCTGCCTCAGAGTTCACCTCCAGGAACTACATCTACATCACGCATTGGTGGCTGCTCAGGGGTAGACACGCATATGTACAGAAAACATGCACTTTTTGTTCACTCCATATTTTATTGGTATTTCATTGTTAGTTTCACTATATATATTTGCTATATGTGGCACTCTATCTATCTATATGTATATTAGATAGATTTAATATTATATATTACATATTACATACACATTACATAAGGACAGTTTCATACCAGCGTATATTTCTTATTGTGTTTTTAAAAAACAACTGTCCAGGCATGTTTTGTTTAGTTTAAATATAAGGAACAGTGTGTGTGTGTGGAAAACAAAATCCTACCGCTCTGATGAGAATATCCCTGATTCTATATTTTTCATGACCTTGCAACCTCACATCCCACCTACCTGAGCCACACCCAGGTCTTCATGGCAGAGTCTCTTCCTCCTCCTTCTGACTCAGTCCCAGCACTGTCTGTGTGGCACACAGCCCCCCCCCCCCCCCAACAGTTGGTGATGAATATCATCCTTAGCTGAGGAGAGGTGGGGGGCAGGGTGATGCTCTGGGCCAGAATCTGTCCTAAGTCAAAGTTAAGGCCCCAACTCCCAGCAGCTTACTTAGTAACAGCGAGACTGCCTTTATTCTTCCCGGTTCCCACACACCCAGCCAGGAAGAGGGAAGGGGTAGCAGGCCTTCAGGAGTTGGGGATCTACAGCTCTTCTGCCTGTGAGAACTCAATCTCTAAGCTGGGCTCCAGCCTCCTGACTTGGGAACTGGTTTTCTTGTCTCCCCCTGGGCACTTTTTCCAGGAGCATCCACTAGATGGCCTACAATGAACGCCACCTTTCAGGAGCATGCCTGGATGAGGGAAATCGAAAAGAACTGCTTTCTGGCCTTCCTGGTTAGCTGTTTGCTTCGCCTTCACAATCAATTCAAGTCAATCTCCTTCAGTGTAAACATACTAACCACGCAACGAACTCCACAAGACAAAGAGTGTTGAGACTTGTCTTTAGCTCAGACTGGAAGCACAACAAGTGATTTCTGAGTCACAGCACAGACGAGAAAGAAGTAAGTAGTAAAATAAGCCCAAGGCCTACTACACAAACGAGTTTGAATAAAGAGAAACGACAGACAAGACCTTGTACTGGTGGAGCCAGGGTAACTCAAGCTCCATGCACTTTGGGGGCAGGCATGTGGTATCGCCACTCATGTAGTTGTGGCTTTTGTAAATATGCCCTTAGTTATAAAAGCCAAAGATGGCTTGAACTCTTTGACCAGGGAAACTTCGAAGATTCTAAAAGCTAAAGAAAAGCAGCCAGGGTTAAAAAACAAAACAAAACAAAAAACAAACGTTGTCTCTGCTTCTTGTAGTAACAGAAACTTGGACAGAAGCCCAGGGGCTGATGGTAAGGAGCTGACTCAGCCAAAGGGCTGCAGAGAAGATGGAAAGTGTGAACTGCACTGCCCGGGATACAGGAAGTCAGGCTGAGTGGCTATTTTCTCTGTTTAAATGTAGATTTTTCGAGTTTGGGGGATGAGCATTAAGAGCAGACTGCTTTTGTCTGAGTAAACTCTTACACAATGACTGTGGCTACTTGTAAAGAAAACCCCAAAGCTGTGCTGGATCCCCAAACCGGCTCATGAGGGCAAGGCGAAGTATCATGTGTTCTAGCCCAACCTGGGCTACTTAGTGAACGCACGCATGTGTGTGTGCGCGCACACAAAGTAAACTCAACAGCCACCTTCTGCTGGAGGATGTGAGCTGATTCTAGAGTAGATTTGTGGGAGCAGCATGAGGGGAATTTTAGTCACTCTGGCCTCCTGTAACAAAATGCCACAGATTGGTAGAATTCACAAAAGCTTGGAGTTCAGAGGCCATCAAGTACCAGAGGAGTCATTCTGAAAAGGGGATGGATTGGATTGGAGCCCTCTCTTCTTCTCTTCCTGTCTTTTCTGTGTGATCCCCTCTGCTGTGCAAAGCTGTAGACAGAAGTCCCTGTCAGATAGAAACCGCTTCATCTTGGACTCCTAGCCTTCTGAACAGTTGAGACGGGCATCCCAAATTTGTAAATTCTCCAGCCTCATCTACAGCGTCGAAAACAGATGGAGAATCTATGCCGTGAGAGATGAAGGTTTGACCGGTGGGAATGGGGAAAGGAATGCAAACACTTAATCCATTTCAGGGGACATGTCCATCAACATGCTAGGTGGCACCCAAAAATACCCTGGTCACAGAGAAGCCCTAACCCACTTTCCCTGTGAGCGTTATCAAGGCTCTGTTGGGGAAGGCTGGGCTCTTGTAGGCTGGCCCACACATGCTAAGGTAAATTACCCTCTGCTCATTCTAACACTAACTGTCAGTCATGTGCTTTAAATTTAGACACAGCATTTTAACCCCAAATCAGGCTGTTAGAAGACCCTACACTGTCCTGTCTTGTCTCACAGTCTGCCATTAATCTGAACTAGTTGCTGTTTTGCTTTCATTTGTTGTTGTTGTTGTTATTGTTTTGTAAGTATATGTAACTAGTTCTTTAAGAATTTCATTCAATATAATTGATTACATTCACCATCCCTTCCTTATAACTCTTCCCAGATCCACCCCTCCCAATTTCATGTCCGGGCGTATTTGTTTTTCAAGACAGAGTCTCTCTATGTAGCTCTGGCTGTCCTGGACCTACTCTGTAGACCCGGCTGGCCTGGGACTCAAAGATTCACCTGCCTCTGCCTCCTGAGTGCTGGGATTAAAGGTGTGCAACCATGTCCAGCTCTTTTTAGTAACCCATCAAATCTAATCTGTACTGCATTTACTTGTGGGCATGGGGTCACATACTACAGCATGGTTGACGTACTAGGGGCCTCACCCTTAAAGAAAACATCAACTCTCTCTCTCCATTCCCCTCCCTCCCTCCCTCATGTCCATGATAGATTGTCAACTAGGTTGATGTCAAGCAGTTCTTAGGCAAGGGGCCATAGATGTTCTGTGTTCATGAACACAGCGGTCCCGCCATGCCCAGAGAACACACTTTGGTGCCCTGACCCCGGTCTCTGACAACCTTTCTACCCGGTCTTTATTTGTGGGGGAGGGGGCTGTGATGTCCCATCTGTGGCTGAGCGTTCCATTGACACTTCTTCCCTGCACTTTGACCAGTTGTGAGCTTCTGTGTTAACCATTGAGTCTGAGAGCCGAATTCTCGGTGGGTACAGAGACATAGATTTAAAGGGCTGCTTGATTCCATGTCACTCAGCAGAATGATAGACTCACCCCTGGGGCCTATGAGCGCCCCGACATGGGTTCTTGACATATTTAAAGTGCTGAACATGTACTTCTTCCTGTAGTGCAGGCCTTAAATACGACCAGAAAGTGGTTGGTTTCTCCCCCCCAAAAACGTTCTCGCCACTATCACTCTCATTTCTGTGGTTCATGGTTTTCTCAGCTGGGTAAAATTTTTGATGACCACCCCTTAACCCCCTGCAGCCTACACAGCACTTTCGTGTACTCTGAAAGCCAGTGGGGAGTGGAAACCTGCTGGTTAGTACCATCTTAGTTTTGCCGTGTCTTCTTATGAAAGTATGTGGTGTCTTTAGCTATTTACCTGTCCCATCAAGTTCTGATGGGTAACCAAGAACAAGAGCATTAGTGCGCACTATCTTGAGGACTCTTCTGGGCACCCCTAATTTGAACTCATTTAAGGGACAATTTAACTAAAGAGACAAAGTCATGTGGCAAGACACCATCTGATTGGATGGCTGGTTTTCATTAAGGAGACTCTCTTAGCATCTCCACTCTGCACTAAATGGTAGAAGACAGCAGAGATCTGGTTACTATGATATTTGGAGAACTCTCAAGTACTGCACTTAAGGGTGACACAGTCCAGACTGTTTCTTTCTCCTCTAAGATAGGAGTGAAAATAAAAACATAAAAAGCAACATAGAAAACATATCCGTATTTATGAGGGCTGAGGAGATAGCTCAGTTGTTGATGTTTGCCTGGCAAGTAAGAGGAATTTCAAAATCAGGGAAGGTAGAGTCAGGAGATGTCTAGGGCTTGCTGGTCAGCTAGCTGAACTTAATGGAGGAGTACCAGACCCAATGTGAGACTGTCTCAAAAACAAGTCAGCACCTGAGGAGGAGTACCTGAGGTTGACCTCTCAAAGATATACAAGCATACACACACACACACACACACACACCCCAAAAGCATTACCAACCACATATTATGTTCTGTACCCTGTGGTGATGCATTAGCCCATTTACTGTTGCTATAAAAATGACTGAGGCTGCTTAAGGAACACAAGGAGAGGTTTATTCAGCTCACTTCTATCCAATATTATGTGGTTCCATCAGGTTGGCCTCTGGTGAGGGCCTTTTGGCTGCATCATGAGGGATAGCATTGTAGGGGGGAAAAAAAAACTACAAAAAGAAGAGTCATGAGCAAAGACAAAACCAGAGAGATTTGAGGGTGTGAGGCTAGGTGTGAACCAGCTCTTGCAGGAACTAACAGGAGTCCTTTGAAAAACACATGTACTCTCTCAGATGACAGCAGTGTGAACTGTCATGGAGCCGCCGCTTAGCTGTGTGTCTACCTGTTATTATCTCTATACTGGGAAACAAAGTTTCCAGCATGTAAAGCTTTCAGTGACACACTGAGACCATGTCTCAGTGTCAGCAGGCAGGTATTGAAGAAGAGTCATTACACAAGACAGGTGTCTGTCAATACTGACCCAGTGACTGCTCCAAGAGTTACGAAGATTATAAACTTAACATCAGTGGTGCCTAGCCAATGGGAATGCCGCAGGTGAGCGAGGGATCGGAGTAGTTGTGTTTCATAGGGAGGCCGGAAAGATAAAGAGAGGTCACCTGAGTACAGAGGAGAAGAGGAAGGGATGGTGGGGGTGGGGTGGATGTGAAGTCCCAGGCACAGTGAAGGAAGGATCATCCAAGTGCTGGGATGGCCAGTGTGGAAGCTGGGGGGGGGGGGGGGGGGCTGGGTTGTTCACACTCTTTAGGCCAAATTAAGGAAATTCTAGGAAAAAAAAAAATCACAGGAGAGTCTAAAGCTGTGGTCAATTGGATGGGAAGCAAGGGATGATGGGAGTAGGCTTGACCATGAGTGGGTGTGGAGACAGCAAGAGATGAGCTTGTGAGCTATTTTAAGAAGACATGCAGCAGGACTAAACAAAGGCTTGGCCATGGGAACCCGGAAAAATGGTTTGAGGATTACAGATGTTGGCAACTGACCAGGGAGGCTTTGGAAGAATAACTTAGAGAGGAAATGGTGAATTTGGACTTGGAACACTTGGCTGAACTGGTATCTCCATGGCCTCCTAAAATGATGTTGACAGAGAGAGAGAGAGAGAGAGAGAGAGAGAGAGAGAGAGAGAGAGAGACCACATCTAAGAGTCAGAGCCACTGGGAAGAGTGGGCGCAGTGGTTAAAAAAAACAAAAACAAAAACGGGAAACCTAGGCCTGAGCATGGAGTCATTAAGTTGAGTAGGGGGAGGCAGAGCGAGCCAGGAATAGCTCTTAAGAAACCTGAGGAAGTCTGTGATTGCAATGTTCTGAGCCTGCGTAAAAGGCTGGGGTAGCTCCTGAGCTGTGACAAATGCCATGATAACTTGCAAAGGCACACATGGCATTAGATCATGGTGGCTATTCCAGAGGCTTTAACAAGAGGATTGGAATTTCAAGGCCTGCTTGGACTACGGAGAGATGGAAGACCAGCCTAGCTGAGGCTGAAAAGATGGTCCAGTGAATAAAATCACCTGCCGCTCCAGAATGAGAGTCTGAGTTTTAATTCCAGGACCCACATAAAAAGCGGGGCATGGTTGCTTGTAATCTCAGAACTGAGTTGGGCTAGGTGGATTTCTGGGGGCTAGGTGGATTTCTGGGGGCTAGGTGGTTATCAGCCTAGCTCTGGGTTCAGAGAGAGACCATAGCTCAAGGGATTAAGATGGAGAATGATAAAGCAGAGTGTCCAGTATTGTCATTTGGCCTCTGAGTACATATATATGCCCCTCCCATCATACACATGTATATCACACACACACACGGGGAGAGAGAGAGAGAGAGAGAGAGAGAGAGAGAGAGAGAGAGAGAGAGAGGAAGAAGAAGAAGAAGAAGAAGAAGAAGAAGAAGAAGAAGAAGAAGAAGAAGAAGAAGAAGAACAAGAGGAGGAGGAGGAGAGAAGCCTGGCTAACTTAGAAAGATTTTACTTACAAGAAGAAAAATGAGGCCACAGTTTTTAGCTTCATGGTAGGGTATTTTCTGAGCATCTGTGAGGCTTAAGTTCAATATCTTAAGTTCAATACCCAGAACCACACTAAACTGACAAAAACCATCAACAAGCCACTTACAAGGTGGAAAGATGTGTTTTAACTCAGGTTTTAGAGATGTTCGTGGATAGTTGGTTAGTTCCGTTTGGACCAAAGTAGGTAGAAAGTTATGGTAGGGGGAGCTACGTGCTTCATGGTGGTTAGGCTGAGAGAATAAGCAAGGTCCCAATGTCCCCTTCAAGGGTACACTTCCAGTGATTCAACTGTCTTCCAGCAGGCTGCAGCCCTTAACAGTTCCTCCACCTCCCAGTTGAGCTGGGATGACAAGCAAGCCCCCGAATCCAGGCCTTTGGCAAAGTGACATTGAAGATGGAAACAAGGTTTATCTCAGCTTTGAACAAAGCTGTATCAGACCCTGACACTGGGCATATGATTGATAGACACCTTGGCCTCTGAAAAGGCAAATACTGAATGTAAAAAAGTCATTGGATCATTAAAGACAGGGCAGTGCCTATGGACGAATGGATAAAAGACACGACCAATATCAGTTCTAATGTGTACCATGCTAGTATAATAGGTCAATCTATAGCTAGAGATTTCCAATACCAAAATGCCTGGTGCTTCAATTGTGGGAAATATAGTCATTTGCAAAGAGATTGTGTCCAAACCAAAAGCCTCAGAAAAGTAAACAAGCCATTTCTAGGGGTTATGGTTTTCTTAAACATCAAACAGAAAGAACGCCTAGGCTTCCTGGAGTGTGTATGTGATTCTGCAAAGCCTGCAGTTGGGTTCAGGAGCGCAGATCCAAAGGAGATATTCAAGGTAATGTCTTACCATAGGAAATGGCTTTGGGGGCCTGGCTCAGAAATTACAAACCATTAGCCATGGGTAAACATCTTACTCTAATCCCCACAAACTCAGTGCTATAAAATAACTACTGGATATTATGGTCCTTTGCCTTCAGGGACAGTAGGAATAATCTTGGGAAGGAATGGATTGACTTCCCAAGGATTCATTGTGCAACCAGGAATTATAAATGAAGATGTCAAAGGAGAAATTAAAGTTATGGCTTATGTAAAAAGAGAGATGCAAGTTTAACACAGGTGATGGGATTGCTCACCTGCTACTGTTTCCATACATCACAGGCAAAGCCGCTCTCTGGTCGAAAGAGCAGGAGGGATCTCCTGAAACCCTTGGCTACTGACCCGTTAAGTGCTTAGTTAACTGAAAATGACTTTGTTTCTAATTTCCTGCTACCCACAGCACAATCAGTGGCCTAAAACAGAAAGGGGAAATGAAGTAACAATTGTGGAGGTTTGGTTTTTTTTAAAACCACAGAAATAAAAGAAAGTGTTTTCATTTTAATCCCAGGTGTGGGATATGGGCCTGCTTTGGGCCTTCCTCAGCAGCTGACTAAGATTTGTCTCATGCTCTAGCAGAGGGGTGGTTTTGCCACCTGCAGATAGTTTCTGCGATTGTGACATTTGGAATTCTGGGAACTTTTCAGAGGGCATATAAATGCTAAGGGCTGGAAGAGGCAGGGTGAGTGGTTACTGGTTTTATAGATGTGCTCAAAAGAGAAACAAAAGGAAACAAATTAGATTCAGGGATCTCTCTCTCTCTCTCTCTCTCTCTCTCTCTCTCTCTCTCCTTCCTCATTCTTCGTTCTCTTCTATCTAGCAATAGGGGAGAAACTGGGGAGATAAAGGGTGGGAAAAAGAACCCACAAAGTAGTAGAAGCCAACTACAAGACCTGATATCAACACCTTTAGATCTTTCTTTTTGGGGACATCTGAGAAGCTTCCAGTATCCCTCCGAGAAGACTGCCTGATGTACAAGCTGAGGAGGTACTCTAATTCCCACTCTCGTGGTTCCTATGCCCTTAGAGCCCTGGCCCCCTACTGTGCCAGGTGGTGTGGTCTTGGCACTCTGTCTTTTCCAGAGGCTGAACTTCAAGGCTCCTGGCAGAGTTAGGGGAGGCAGAATCAACTGTACTCCAGCATGGTTCAGGTCCCATAAGCTTCTCTTCTAGTGGTGCCCAGGGCAGCCGTTTTCTGTTTAAGGATGCTGCATTTGAAAGCCACAGAAGCTGGTGCCCTGCATTACCAGACTGGACTCCTACTCGATGCCCAGGTTCTAAAGCCTTGTTGTTCTGTCTCTTATCCCCTCACACTATCCGTTTACCATAGCATGACAGGGTTTCCAGAGAAGTTATAGTAAGTCTCCTTCCATTAGCTACAATGTATCAACACCCTAGACCAAGGTGCCCCACCTAGCTGTATAGAACCAAAGCAACCCACAAGTGTGGCCAACTACAGTCTTAGGCTTTGGAACATGTACTTGGAACTGTCTTCATCCCTTGCTACTCATAGGGAGCTAGCTCCAGGACCTGAATTTGGAGAGTGCTGAAGTTCCTTATATGAAATGCAGAAGTCTTTGCATATGACCCACAAACATCCCCCCTATACTTTGTCAAGGAAAACACAGAGAGAGTCTTTTCCTTAAAATAATATTTTACTTCTGTATCTGGGGGCTGGAGGTTGTTGTTTGGTTGATTGATTTGCTTTCGTTTTTTGAGACAGGCTCTCATGCTGTAGCGCTGGCTATCCTGCCTGGAACTATGTAGACCAGACTGGCCTCAAACACAGAGACATCTGACTAGCCCTGCCTCCCAAGTGCTAGGTTTAAAGACATGCACCACAATGCCTGGTAGGTATGGATGGTTTGCTGCATGTGTATAGGTATATTACACTCATGCCTGATGTCTGTGGACTCCAGGAGTCATTCTCAAAGCTTCTACAACTGAAGGTACAGATGGTTGTGAACATATGGGGTGATGGGAACTGAACCTAGGTTCTCCGGAAGAGCAGCCAGTGCTTTTGACCACCAAGCAATCTCCCTAGTCCTCAGAAAAGAATTTTTAATAATGGAATTTTAATTTGAGAACAGAGACCAAGAGTGATTTGCAAGCAATCCTCACTAGCTAATGCCAAAAGTACATCAATGCCTGGCAAGCAGCTATACACAGAGAAGGGATTCAAGGCTCTGAGCTGTTATTCTCAAATAAATGAATTAAGGGCCTGCAAGAGGGTTCAGAGGGTAAAGGCACTTGCCGGCAAGCCTGACAAGCCCAGGGTTAAATCTGTAGAAACTACTTGGTGGAAAGACAAAGCTGGCTCTTGCACGTTGTCTTCTGACCTTCACACGCACAGCGTGGCACATGTGCACACCCACAGTAAATTAAAAAAAAAAAAAAACTAAGTGTAAATTATTTAAAATAATAAGAGTGTAGACCTGGATGAGTGGATGAGCTAGCTCGAGCTCTGGTGTGTCTAGAAAATGAAGAAACAATTAAGGTGAACTAGGAGAGAAGAGGCTGAGGTAGTTTCAAGACTGTCCTCCATGATCTGACTGGGGAGCATGGAGAAAGTCAGCCTTCTGGGCCAACTTGGCAGTTCTCTATTCAGTGGCTAAAGAAAAAAAAAAAAAAAAAAAAAAAAAAAAAGAAAGAAAACTCTTTAAAGGCTGACTGCTTGGCTGGTTTGGCCCAGCAGGGTATTTTCTCTGACACTCTTTGGACTTAAGCCTTTTCCCTGACCTCTTCTTGGCTCTATCTTAGAAAGAAATGACAAGCATGTTTTCATCAGTATGCTTGCTGTCTGCCTGAGATTATTTGTAGATGACTTACAACGCCCAGACAACCCTAACACCACACAAAATACTCATACACAGAGGATGAACTCAACTTAGTTGAGGACAAAGAAAATTAGATTCAGTCCAGGCCATTTGGATCTGCAAACCTGGAAAACTCAGACGCAAGCACCAAGGTTTAATGAGACAGCTGTGATGTTAACAGTTTTGTAGGTCAGGAGTCATGATTGGCACTGGAAGAGTTAAAATGGAGTCTTGTTTTCTCTGTGTAGCTTTTAAGGGTCCTCTGTATGGAAAGGCAGCGAAGGTGAACAAACAGAATTCAGGAAACTGGTTTGTCCCCGTGGGCCTGAGGGGATGTACCTGTGGTCCAGGAGTCCCCTATAGTCCTGTTTTCTGAGACCAGATTTAACAATGGCTTCCCAACTCCATTTTAAGTACCTAGAACCAATGTTGATCCATTTTGACTTTCTTCCTTGGCAATGAAAGAACCACGGAGACACAGAGACCAAGAGAGGTGCTGGGATCCCCACCCCTGTTTAGTATGGAAGTTTTTTAGATGGATTTTTTTTTCCCTTGCCAAAGTTGTTTGAATGTGTGGACGAAGGGACCATGGGCCAGTGACATGTGGCATCCATGGTGATGTCACCAGAGACAGAATAAGAAAAGTTTAGGAATGTGATGCCCGTGTTTAGCATGGTGAATACTGACATGCTCTTTAAGCTCAAGAAAATGACTGGATTTCCCCCACCCCTGAAATCTACAAAGAAACTTTATAAAAATTATATTAGCAGAAGTCCTAATAGAAGTATGAAGGGGAAGCAAACCCAGAAAACGACCTTACCACGATCTATCTGTTCTTCACGGGTTTGTTGGTTTTCAAGGTCTCAACCAGTTTTGGTCTCTAAAACCTGATTCACAATTTTCAAAGTATCTATCCCCAAACCAAATCCTATACGAAAGTGGACATTTCCCCAACTCCCACCAGTGCCTAAGTCAGGTGACTCTGGGGAACCATTAGCTGCTTCAGAACATTAACTGCATTTGCAATGATGTTCCAGTCACCTGAGAGGGATTGCAACATTGTGTCCTCCACTATGAAGTTTCCTCATTCCAGTGCCCAAACCTCATCCACAGGGCCTGGCTGTCCTTGCCCTGGCTTCTATCTTCCTGTCTGCCAGTGCCTCCCTCTCTCCCTTAGAGGGTCTTTCCGGGACACTATGACTTGGGATCTCATAGCAGTACCTGGATTTGCTGTGCCAGGAAGGGTCTTAGAGGCCATCTTGCTAGCATCCTTGCTTGAAGACAACTTGCTTACTTTCTGGGGTCTGGAAACTCACTACCAAAAAGCTCTCAAGGAGCCTAGGAAAGATTCATGAAGCTCTTGACTCTTTCTGTACATTTTAATAGAGTAATTGTGATCTGATCCAGGAGTCTTGTCTAACAAAGCTAGACCAGGTATTCCACCGTGCTAGAGTTTGGGAGACCCAGTTGCAGCTTGGGATCCAGATTGAGAGGGGGACAGGCCTGAATGTACAGACTGGCAAGGAAAGAAAGCCTATCTGTTTACATAACCCTAGGAGGCCAAATAGCAGTCCACCAGCTCTGTGCGCCTGGCCCTGTGGTCCCTGTCTCCAGCTGTCCTGTGACTGCCTGCTTTCCATATGTATCTCCTGCTGTCCTGTCCTCATCCACAGCCAAGTATGCACCCCTCCTCATCCGTCCTTACCCCTGAGTACCCACTTTTCTTCCCCGCTGCCTGAAGCCTGGACTGCTGGATTATCCTACATAGAGCCTGTAGCTTGCTATAGAGGATGGTGTATTGACTGTCCCTGATTCCTACCCCAAACTACACTTACCACACTTTCTTGTAACAGGGCTCTGGTATATGGACTGTTCAGGCTACACCCGTGAACAGAACAACACAAGTAGGAGCCCTGGGTCTGGAGAGGGCCAGGCAGTTACTGTGCCAACTGGAAGCTCCTGGGAGGAGAAGCTCTTTGGTTACTGTTGACAGATGGCTTTCTGCTGGGAATTGCTCCTGGAACCCTACCCTGGAGTGGACTCTCCAGCTCCTACTGTGACTTTGTGAAGTAAAAACAACCTACTCTGTCATGGGGACAGTGAGTGGGCCAGAGTACTCTCTGATGTTTCCAAGAAACCGACATATGTTTGAATCAGTCTCTGCATCTTCAAATTCAACCAACTCTGATAAAAAAAAAAAAAAAAAAAAAAAAAAAAAAAAAAAAAAAAAAAAAAAAAAAAAAAAAAAAAAAAAACCTGAGGAAAGAATTTTTGTCTGTATTGAACACACACATCCTTGTCATTATTGCCCCTAAACAATACAGTGTGACAAGGATTCCATAGCATTTATGTCACAGCAGGTACTGCATGTCATCTGGACATAATTATCCAGACAGATGTGCAAGGAAGGGCTGTATTCAAACACTGCTCTGTTCTGTACAGAGGACCCAGTCATCTGTAAATTCTGGTATCGTGAGTCATCCCAACCCACCATGGACAGCAAGGGACATCTGTATGCAGATATGTACATACATGGCTATGTACATATGCACCTACACATGTGCACAGTGTCTCCTTTAACAAGGTGCAGCTTTCACCATATTTTGGAGATAAACTGAACCTCTTGGAGTTACAACTGACCCACAGTTTTATGGCTAGCCTATAGTCTAAATTATTCCATTTAAACTGTCACCTAGGTGTGTCTCCTAGGAAAGGTAGGCTTCCTGAGTCCCAGCTGGTCATCTCAGGTGGCCAGCAAGGTTGCCCGTGGGTGGCTGTCACCTTAAATGCTTCACAAATGTCCTTCAAAGAGGGAGCAGCAAAGGACAACGGTGTAGGAGCTGCACACCGGGGCCCCTGGCTGGTCCTCAAATCCAAATGTACTATCCTATGCATTATCTGGAATTTTAGGAGCTGGCAATATGATAGCTATTAATTTCCCTTTCATATGGCTACATTTCCTTAGGGTCAAGGAAGAGATTAGGCTTGGGTCTCCAGCCCTGGAATCTCAAGTGTGGTCCCAGCCAAGGCTGCCACCTGTGAACAGATGGGTCCACGGTGTGTGTGTGTGTGGGAGGGGCGGGGGAGCTGCATGGCATATGAGACTACCTCCATCCTTTTCTGCAATTGTTATTCGTTCACACCACTTAATATGAGACTTCAGCGGTGAGACTTTATTCTTAAAGGCACAAACATGGGCCTTGAACTGAAACTTGGAGGCTGGGCAGTTAGCATATTTGAAAGGAAGCCAGTGGGTCTTTTGTCATTCTGTAGGACAGAAAGAACTTTTGCTGCTCTTCTAAGAGACAAAGGAGGTCTGTGTGTAGAACAGGTAAAAATACACCGTGGCGTGGGCTTGGGCCGGTTATGCACAGAAGCTCCAGAGAAAAGTGTCTCTGGCTGACAAGATGGTATCTATGCTGAGAGATTTGTATCTATTCTCTCTATTCTGTCTCTGTCTCTCTCTGTCAGAGGGAACTGGAACATTTGAATGTGAGCAGTGGAAGTCAAGGGACATTGTGTTTGGAGTAGACATAGTACAAGGAGCCAGGTTCACCGCTGCCTTCTAGAGCATCCTGGGAAAACGCTGACCACTGCGCTGACGCAGGTGTTTCTTGAGTCTTACCACAATAGCTCAGAAGCAGAGATTTAAGGCTGGAGCTGGGAAGGGATGGGAAGAAGTGTACCATCTGCTTAGCCAGCATCGTCTGTGTCTGGGAGCACAGCAAGCACAAGGTTAGTATACACTCAGGAAGCATACTGAATGGCTGAGCAGTATATAGGTCAGGGGAGGGGCACCTAGAAAGGCTGGGCGGAGACTGGGGTTGGGGTAGATGTCAGGTAGGCAATGACTGGGGAGGGAAAAGGCTTTGAGAGCACTCACTAGTGTGTGATTCTGGCAAATGTCTGGGTTTGGGGAAAGTATCAGTACTACAAGACTGGAGAGATGCCCTAAGACTACAGAGATGTAGAGATTAAAGGAGATATAACATACGGCACGTGGCAATCATCACTTTTACATGACAGGCACATGAAATAGTTAGAAAGCCTTGATGATAATAGGCAACGGGTGGTAAGATGCTGTCACTCCAACTCAGTAGCCAAGAATGGCAGGGCCCTCTATGCTATAGGATCTATAATGGTCTCCCACAGTTAATGCAAGCGAAACAGGTGATCACTGCTGATCTTTTCCATAGAGTGAAACAGCAGGACAAACACATGTGTTCCATGTGGTATGTATGTGTGCACATTTTCCCATTTGCATGATTGTGTCCACGAGAGGTTACACAAATGGTGTGGAGGACCATTCTACTACCACATTTACTGAGGCAGGATCTGTCAGTCAAACCTGGAAGTTGCTCCTATGGCTTCTCTTGCTGGGCAGCTTGCTCTCGAGGCTGGAATTGAGGCAGCTGCCACGATACAACTGGCATCCCTGAGAGTTTCTAGGGATCTGAACTCCAGTCCTCAGCCTTGCATGGCAGTCACCTTAACCCAAGCAATCTCCCAGCCAAGACATTTCTCTCTTAGGCTGTTTCCACATAGAGATTCATACAACTGACAGTCAAAAGGTATAGCATAGTCTATATGTCCCAGAGGATGGGTCCATATCAAAATTATCATTTTTAAATTATATGTTCTTTGTAATTTACTGCACCAAGATATCCTAGGTGTATGCATGTGTGTATGTATGTTGTGCATGTATATAATGTGTATTGTGTGTATATATGTATGTTCTGTGTGCATGTGTTGTGTGTGTTGTGTATGTGTTGTGTGCATGTGCATGCACTTTGGAGATTTAAATACCTTACTGCATTTTTCCTTCTGCTCAATAATTTAAAATGTAAAATATCATTGTTATAAATACTACATATGTTGTATATAATATGTAACCTTCCCACAATCCCCAAAAGAGTTGCTTTTAGGACTCTTGCAGATATTGACATCCACAGATGCTAACGTCCTTTACATCATGTGATATATAGCTGGGGTACACCATCCTGTAAACTGTAGATCATCTTTGGATGACTTACGTGAACAAATACAGCACAAGCCCCATGCTATTGTTGTACTGGATTGTTTAAAGAATAACAGTAAGAACAGCCATGTGCATGTTCAACATGAACACATCCCCCCACCCCCCAATATTATTTACTCTCAGTTGGATGAGTGGACACAGATGCTATGCCATGCACACATCACAACTATTACAAGAAAGCATATACTCACGTGCCCAGTACCCAGTGATCCGCTTTCAAACTGTTCATCTGCTCCCTTCCCAGTGACCTCATGAACCCCATGACCAACATCCACTCCCTTGCCAGGTCTCCCTTCTGAATGTCCACACTCTAGTCTTGCAGAGTAGGTTTCTTGTTTCTTGCTTCTATAGCATGCAGACATGAACATCTGACTCTAGAGTCTTCAGCCTTTGAATGTGGGCATGAACCAGTGACTGTCCCGGTAGATTCCAAGCCCTTTGCCTCTAACATTGATCCCCTGGGTTCTAAGGGTTCCTGTCTCTTTGACTGAGACTAGTTCTGAGCCACCAAGCTTAAAGACAGTCATGTACCCTTGCTGTGCAAGCATATATTTGTCCTGTGTGCTGCCTAGTTTGTGTCAACTTGACACACAAGCTAGAGTTAATGGAAAGGAAGGACACTTAGTTGAAAACATGGCCTCAGTAAGATCCAGCTGTAGGGCATTTTCTTAATGATTGATGTGGAAGGGACCAGCCCTTTTCTGGTGGTCATGGCTTCTATAAGAAAGCAGGCGGAGCAGGAAGCAGCACCCCTCCGAGGCCTCTACATTATGTTCTGCCTGCAGGATCCTGCCCTGTTTGAGTTCCTGTCTTGACGTCCTTTGATGATGAACAGCAATATCAAAAGAAGTGTAAGCCAAATAAACACTTTTCTTCCCAACTTCCTCTTTGGTCATGGTGTTTCATCACAGCAATAAACACCCTAAGAGAGTCCTGTCTTACAATGATATATCCTGTTAAGTCTCTTCTATCCTTAACACCGCAAGATCTGTTCCTGTTAAGGAGTGTAGCTGGTTCAATAAGTTGCTTTTACTGCTACATAGTGTTCCAGTGGGGTAACATACCATTCTTGTATGGACAAGGGATAAATCAGTGGTTCTAAGTGTTTGCTACTGGAGACATTGCTGTTAAAATCGTTACTGTATTTTTTCACTGAGATGTTTGTGAGTTTACAATGGGTTAGATATTAAACACCCAACAGAGGCTCAGGTTTTAAACAAGGAATCCCCCACTGGCGGTGCTATTTGTGGCATAGAAGGTTGTGGAAACTTTAGTAGATGGGTCCTAGATAAAGGAAGTAAGTCATGGGGTTCCTAGCCACTGCCTTGTTCTTTGCTTCATGGTCAGCCATGTTCTCAATAACTCCAACCTCCATGATGCATCAAGCGTGTGGGGCCAAGAGATTGACAGGCTGAACCACCCCATGAAACTGTGAACCACAGAGACCTTTCCTCCTTTTGGGTTCTTGTGTCAGCTGTTTTGCTAATTGACAGGGAAACTAACCAATGCAATACCTCCAAATATTTCTGTAGCCAATACCAAAGTGTGGGATCTGAGGGTCTTCATCATAGTTGTATCTTTTCAAGAGACTCTACCAGTTTATCTCTTCACCAAAGCTCGGCACAGCCTGCATGTGTTCTCAGACCTCTGCACTCTTCCCACGTCTGCCAGTCACACTGCTTAGTTCTTATTGTCAACTTGATATAACTTAGAGTCACTGAGGCTGAGGGAACCTCAGCTGAGAAACTGCTTTAATTAGCTTGGTTCATTCACTGTCTTGATCACTAATCAGTACAGGAGGGCCCAGCCCACTGTGGGCAGCACCATGCACTATGCCTACCTAGCAGGTGGGTCTGAGTTATATAAGAAAGCCAGCAGTGCACAAGTCTGGAAGCAAGCCAATGAGAAAACCAGTTAGCTCCTTCGCTCCATGGTTTCTTCATGAAGTGCCACCTGGAAGTCTAAGATGGAATGACCCCTTTCATCCCCAAGCTGCTTTTGGTTACTATATTTATCATAGCATGAGAAACCAAACCTAGATCACCAGATGACTGGAACTGAGTTGTTATCTTGCTATGACCCAAATTTCTACTATTTCTGGATTAATAATGAAAGTGGTCATCATTATTTCCCATTCCTCTTCCTCCTCCTCCTCTTCCTCTTCTTCCTCCTCTTCCTCCTCTTCCTCCTCTTCTTCCTCCTCTTCCTCTTCTTCCTCCTCTTCCTCCTCCTCTTCTTCCTCTTCTTCCTCTTCTTCCTCTTCTTCCTCTTCTTCCTCTTCCTCCTCCTCCTCCTCCTCCTCCTCCTCCTCTTCTTCTTCCTATTCTTCCTCTTCCTTCTCCTCTTCCTCATCTTCCTCCCCCTACTATTGTTATTATTATTAGTAGTAGTAGTAGTATATTGGTTACTTCATCTCCTTTCCTGTGAGCAGGCTGTTATCCTCTGTCCTTTTCTCTGTTGGGCTTATTTTATTTCCTGTTGTAAGAACTCTTTATTCTCTGGTTCCTGGTTATTAGTTCTTGATGACCGTGTATCTATCTGCACACGTTTGCTTTGGGCTTGTGACAGGCGCCTTCATTTCTATGGCATCTCTTAATGAAGAAATATTTTCACATTGATAGAGCCTAATTAGTTATTTTCTTTTATGGTTCACACCGTACTTTTATATAAGCAAATGATTTGTATACTGATACGGTCATTCTCTTATGTTTTCTTCTTATGGATGCAGGGGCGGCAGAGGAGTTGAACTTGATCCATTACCTTTGAGACATTTTTTTTTCCAAACCTCTTTTTTTTGTTTTTGTTTTGTTTGCAAACTGAAAAGTGTGCAGTAGTATATTGTTCATGTTTCACTTGGATTTTCCTCCTCTTGAGAACTTGTTTACTCCTGAGCTCCTTCCCTGTTCGCATCACATGATCACACTGTTGTATTACTTGTAGTCATGCTAATTTGGTGGTTGTTTTAGGGTTGTTACTGTGATTACCAACTCTCTACTATTGACACTATTTTCCCCAGTACTGTCTTTCAGGGCTTGTAAACACTGGCTCTGGTCCTTGGACCATTTCTGTTCAGCCTGAATTCATTGTACCGCAGCTGAGTGTTTCTATGGTTTATAGCTGTGAGTGTTTCTATGGTTTATAGCTGTCTCGGGCGCAGGGATGTACTTGGCCTGTAAGACCTAAGCTATTGGTGGTCTGCCTATTCATACAGAAACATTGGCTGACAGTGCTATCGACTGTCTTCTCCCTCAGTTTCCCTTCCATCTTTGTTGTTGAGTAGAAGCCTTTATTCTGAACACAACACAGTGCATGTTCTCATCTTACTACTGCAGAATGTTATGACTCTGCTTACATCTGCCTAGTCCCGTCTCTCAACGCTAACACTGACTTTAAATTCAGACTCCAAAGTAAGTAGAGAGATCTGAGGGGAGGGGAGCAGGGCACGGGTGGGGTGGGGTGGGGTAGGGGTAGAGGAAAGCCTGCCCTCTTCCAAAGCCAGAATCTCCTCCTGTAGGCCCCACCCACCAACCCCTCTCTCAGTCATGAATGACTTTTTACCTACACATTTCAGTATCCAGTGTGTAAGATTCAAACGGTGTTAATGACTCTCTCTCAAGAGACTCTCAGAAAGAAGAAGGGGCGTGTGTTGGAGAAAGCATAGCAAGAAGTGACTTGCTGTAAACAGCACTTCCTGCGTGTTCATGTCTTTAAATATCATGAGGTACAGAAGACCATCCTTCAAGGCCAGCTGCTCACCAAAATCACGTGATCTTTCCAACTCAACCACCTTCAGCAACAACAGTGTAGGGCCACATGAGTTTTAATTAAATTTTAGGTTTAATTCCTATTGTTAAACAGCTCCAGCGCTTTAAATGGACTCACTG
The DNA here is from genome assembly GCF_011762505.2 of Arvicanthis niloticus. Taxonomy (NCBI): domain Eukaryota; kingdom Metazoa; phylum Chordata; class Mammalia; order Rodentia; family Muridae; genus Arvicanthis; species Arvicanthis niloticus. The sequence goes on along the minus strand of NC_047674.1, from coordinate 28,187,116 downwards.
TGAGGGTTTGTTCAATAGTTTTTAAAAACAAATACATGGAATTGTGTGGCTACCAACCCAGCTTAGTTTGAGCTGAGAGTCCCTTCTGACTGTAACTAATGTTTCCCAACCCCGGGATAGCTAGCTTTCTCTGTATATGAGCTCACCTTTTCTGGAAACCTGGCACAAATCATTAAATTGTTTAAAACATGGCCATTTGTGTCTGGTTTCTTTCACCTTGTTTTAGCACACCGTTGCCGAGATACAGCTACAGCACAGATTGTATCCGGTGTTTTTCTTTGGTTTGGTTTCCTCCTTCTGCATAGAAGAATCTAGATGAATGAAACTTTTTGTTGATCTGTTTGGGTTTTTCCCATTCTAACGATTAAAACTTGATCGTGTGTGTGTGTGTGTGTGTGTGTGTGTGTGTGTGTGTGTGTCCAGGGCATGCACAGGAGTGTGCAGATGGGCCATCACAGCATATGCATATGGAGGCTGAAGGGGAGCGGTCAGTTGTCTTCCTCTGTCCTTCTTCTTATTGTGTCAAGTCAGGCTTTCTCACCAACTGAAAGCTTGCCATTTCATCTCCATCTCTCCCAAATGCTGGGCGTGTAGGCATGCACAGCCATGATCAGCTTCTTAGGTGGCTGCCTGGGATTCAAACTTAAGTCTTCATGCTTGCAGAGCAAGCACTCCTAACCAGCAAACATCCAAACGCACAATTTTCTTTGTTTCTTTGTTCATTATTAATTATTTGAGACATGGTTTCCCTGTGTAGCTCTGGCTAGCCTGGAACTCTCTCTGTAGAGCAGGTTGGCCCCAGACTCAGAGATCTGCTTATCTCGGCCTCCTAAGTGAGTAACAAATGGTGAGACCGTTAGATAATGGGATTTTCTTTTTGGAAAGTTGTAAACTTCTATCAGTTTCTCTAGCTCTCAAAGCCCCTTTGTTCATGGATTGAATATATCAGTCCTTTACTCTGTCTGCAGCCCCAGATCTAAATTGAATTATACTCTTGTCTTTATAAGAATTTGTCCATTTATTTAGGTTGTTCAGTTAATTGGCATAAAACCATCCATAGCCCCCTCTATCCTTCTAATTTCTATAATATTAGTGGTGACGTTCTCTTTTTGATTCACAATTTTGGAAATTTGTTCTTTCTTTTTATCTGTTGGCCTTGCTGAAGGTTTCTGAAGTTAGTTTTGTTGTTGTTGTTGTTTTCTGAAAACACCAGGTGTGGTTTCCTTAACGTTTCTCTATAGTTCTTCTGTTTCATGTTGTATTAATGTCTCTTCTCGCATCTATTCCTCGATTTCCTTACTCTCTTTCAGTTTGTATTAATTGCCTTGTATTCTTTTAATGTGGAAGCTTGGTTATTTGCTTGAGAGTTTTTATTTTTCCTGGCACAGTTATGTAGTGGTGTAAAGGTCCATATAAGACGCTATTCGACTGCACTCCACAGACTTACGTGGGCTGCTTGCTGCACGGTCTCTAACTTCCCCTTCAGTTTCTTCTTTGACCTATAGGTTATATGAAAGTATGTTTTTTTTACATTTTTCAAATATAATAGGATTTCCCAGATTCCTTTTTCTCATTGGTTGGTAGTTCTGACAACATCAAAACATGCCCTTTATTCATTTTCTCTGTTTTGATATTTGAGGACTTGTTTCGCCGTCTACCAACTGGTCTAATTAGGGAATGTTTCATATGCTTTGCAAGAGAATTTACATTCCACGGAGTAACCTACTTGTCAGTTAGGCTGAATTAATCAGTGGGCCCGCCCAAGTCCCCTGGGTTCTTGCCGACTGTGTGGCAAGTCCTTCTAGTTCTTGAGAGGAGATAATAAAATATAAAACTTAGAATTGTCTGTTTCTGATTCATTTTCTGCTTCCTGCATTTGAAACTGACTTTAGGTATTCATGAATTTGAAATTGCTAACCTCACTAGCATTTTGATTCCAGTTACTTTCTTTCTGTTTCTTCCCTCATTTCTCAGCTTACTGTGACAATGGATAGAGGTAAAGATAGGCAGTTAAAGTAACTTCACTTTAAATACACCACTCCCTGTGTTGGAGTAGAGAAAGCTCTCCAGTAGCTGTGTGGACATACACACACACAAAGAAATGGCTCCACCAGGCTCTTAATTCTCTCTGCTATTTTCTGTGCTAAGGTCACAATAAGATGAGAGGCATGATTCTTGCCTATAATTGTTTTTCAAAGCCGACTTTTCAAATCCTCATGGGCTGCTTTGCCCCGTCTCTCATAAGTGAGAAGCACCTTGGCAGACCTTCATATCTTGTGGCACACACAGATGAGTATGGATACCTGTTTGACACTGTGTGCAAGTTAGAAAGACATCAAAAAACCACAGGTAAGACAATTCCTTCTCACATTCCGCTTTTGACCCTTGTTGTTTCAGTCTTGGAAATTAGGTGCTTCATGCTGTAGTGAACGCTCATCAGTGTCCAGCACTCCTGGTACACAGGCTACTGTGACACACCAGAAACAGTCCTGTGTCCTTGAGAAGGCTCCGGGCAACAGTCTGAGAAAAGCTGGTTGGGCTAAGACTCCCATGGTTATAATAGGCCTGTTATAGGGACAAGGACATGACCAACAGGCAGGCAGAACATAACATTCAGGCAACACTTGAAAGATGCTGTGGTGGCCTGGGCAAGCTAATCCTGACATTTTGTTCTTTAAACTACTGGGCTGTACTGGTGAGTATAGGGTGCTATGTTTAGTTCAGGGATTGTCTAACACAAAAAGCTGTGACCTAATAACACATACCTGTGTATATGTGTATGCATGTGTGTATGATATCCAAATCTCTATTATTTGGTTCCTAGCATAGAGCTTTGAAAACTGTAATTTCCTAAGTCAATCTCTCTCTCTCTCTCTCTCTCTCTCTCTCTCTCTCTCTCTCTCTCTCTCTCTCTCTCTCTGTGTGTGTGTGTGTGTGTGTGTGTGTGTGTGTATGTGTGTATGTGTGTGTAAGCCAGATATCAATATAGGGCATCTTCTCCCCTAAGTGATAAAGTATCTTTTGTTCTAGTATTTGGTCACTGACAAAACACTAGTGAGTGGCTTTTCTTATCTACAGGAGTGAGTGGCTTCTGTCCTGGCATTATTCTTTTGGGTTTGGACTAACCAAACAACTGTTTTCCAAGGTGGAAATGAAACATACCAAAGGTTTTCTGGATTTGTGTTTCTGACTCTAAAGCCCTTGGGATTTCCTGAGTGACAGGAATAGGTCCTAACAAGGTGACTCTTGGTGAGTCTCGTACAGAGGGACTGGTCCCCAGATAGTCTCAGCTACGATTTGAAGATTGGAACTTTCAACACTGTCATTCCAGCAAGAGTAGAGAAGCTGAAGATTTAGAATTGTCAGTGACTACAAAATGCAGGCTTCATATACTATCCTAGGTCACGAGGTTAGGGAGCACCCCACGTGTCATGAGGATGGGGGTGTACCTGGAGACAGCGTGAAGCTCCATACCCTCCTTCTTTTCCTCTTGCTACTGAAAGCAACTCTTGCATCTGTCTGCTCCTGAGTTGTATTCTTTTACAATAAACAAAGTGTTTGCCTCTGTTCTATGGGCCATTCTGCCAAATATGGAGAGGAGTTGTGATATAAGGCATATCAAATATGATTTATAGTCAATGATTCAGAAGCTCAGGTGCAGGAATTTGCAACTGGTATCTAAAGAAAGGAGGAACAGTGTTGTGGGATTGATCCCTGAGCCTGTTGGATCTGTGCCGATAGATAGAACCGTATGGATTGTGAGCAAAACACATTTGGTGTCAGCAGTGGTGTGTATGAATGGTAAAAATATGCTTATGTTTTGTTTTGCCTGTGACCTGATGGCCATGGATTGGCAGCTGAGGAGTGCTGTTTGGAGAGCTAAAGGTTTCCATAGACTTGTGTGGCACCAAGAAAGCCAATGGACAATAGCCTACCATTGCTCAAGGTTATTTAGATCTGGGTACTAGCTGTAAATGCATTTTAAGAAGTTATTATGGGGCTGCCCAACCATCTTCAAAATTTTAACCCAAAATTGCTCCTGTCTAAAGGAAATACAGGGACAAAGAGTGGAGCTGAGACTGAAGGAAAGGCCATCCAGAAACTTTCCCACCTGGGGATCCATCCCATATACAGACACCAAACCCAGACACTATTGCGGATGCCAAGACGTGCTTGCTGACAGGAGCCTGATACAGCTGTCTCCTGAGAGGCTCTGCCAGATCCTGACCAATACAGATGTGAATGTACACAGACAAACATTGGACTGAGCTTGGGGATCCCAATGGGGAAGTTAGGGCAAAGATCGTAGATGCTGAAGGGGTTTGCAACCTCATAGGAGGAACAACAATATCAAACAACCAGACCCCCACAAAGCTCCCAGGGACTAAACCACCAACCAAAGAGTACACAAGGTACCCGTGGCTCCAGCTGGATATGTAGCAGAGGATTGCCTTATCTGGGATTACTTGGGAGGGGAGGCCCTTGGTCCTGTGGAGGCTTGATGACCCAGGATAGGGGAATGCTAGGCCACTGAGGCAGGAGTGGGTGGGCAAGCACCCTCATAGAGGCAGGGGGAGAGAGGGGTGATAGGGGGATTATGGAGGGGAAACTGGGAAGGGGGATAACATTTGAAATGTAAATAAATGAAATAACGAATAAAAAAAGTAAAAACTAAAAAAAAAAAACAACAACAACAAAACAAACAAAAAAAAAAACAGAAAAAATGAAAAGACGTTATTAGAAGTGGGGTCCATGATCACAGGCAAGGCCTCCTAATGCTGAGTAACTGGTACGTTTCCTAAGCTCTAGGCAAAGGCGGATTCTATGTAGAACAGCCTTAGCTGGGGAATACAGGCAGCTGTCGATGGACTAAGTCTGACAGGTTCAAAGAAGTGTAAATCCTTCACATTTCAGTTCTCTGTTTCCTTGAACTTTTACCCAATTCTCATGATGTATTAGATAATGGCTGGGTGGGAAAGGGGTCAGAGGTCAAAAGGTGGAAACAAATTAGACAAAAATGTTAGCACTCATCTCAGTTGGACAAGTCATCTCTGAGTAATCAGCACAGAGAGTCTTTAACACCATTGCCCACAACAGCTTCCAGCAACATAAGCTTACTGGATGGAAAAAAAAAAAAACACAAAACAAAAAAAACAACTGTTTGAGACGAGGAGGAAGTAACAAACATACCTTACTGAGACGCCATCAGGATTGTGAGGGTTAAAAGATTTCAGAGCACGTTTTGAAACACAGCAGAGTTGGTTTTTAAATGTACAGTCTGAAAATCTTTGTCTTTTAAGTGAACTGTTTATACCATGCATGTGTGGTACTATTAGTGACATGTGTGTGTGTAAGTGTACTGTCTGGCTACCTGCTTTCATGCCTGTGTGTAAGTCAGTCTCCTGTCATACATGTGTGTAAGTGTCCTTACTGTCTGGCCACCTGCTTCCATGTATGTGTGTAACTAAGTCTGGCTACCTGCTTTTACTCACAACACCTGTTCTTTCTGTTCTTGTTTCTGTGTCCCTTTGAGTCAGTTGAACATTTCACAGTAATCTCTTCATAAGGCCACAGAGGGTGGCTAAAGGTATTTCCTGTACAAGCCTGCCGTCTATTCCCTGGAGTCCACATGGACAAAGAACTGACTTCACACAGTTATCACCTCCCTACATGAACACCATAGCACACACCCCTCTCCAATACACAAATACCTGCACACACGTGCAATAACAACAACAGATTACTTGTGATTAAAAGAATTAAAATCCCATTGTTGGCTAACTAGCTGTGGCTTGTTTTGTGGTGATTCTTGATTTCGCTTATCACACTCAAGGGATGCTATGGTATTTAATTTATAATGTAAAAGCAACAGTGTACTTTAGTTCCTCAGTTCTTGGGTTTTGCTGTCAAATATGTTCACATAGATGATTGATTCCATAGCATATTACTTTGTCTGTAGACTGTCAATCATCACCTAAGGAGATTAAAGTGGTAACAAACCCCTCCTTTTTAGCCACTTAGTTAATATTTCCAGGTTTCCAGCTGTCTTAGTTAGGGTTTTACTGCTGTAAACAGACACCATGACCAAGGCAACTCTTATAAGGACAATATTTAATTGGGGCTGGCTTACAGGTTCAGAGGTTCAGTCCATTATCATCAAGTCAGGAGTATGGTAGGGTTCAGGCAGACATGGTGCAGCAGGAGCTGAGAGTTCTATATCTTCATCTGAAGGCTGCTAGCAGAATACTGGCTTCCAAGTAGCTAGGATGAGGGTCTTATAGCCACACCCACAGTGACACACCTACTCCAACAGGGCCATAACTTCTAATCCTGCCACTCCCTGGGCCAAGCATATACAAACCATCATACCAGCTTATATTCTTCTCTTCTACATAAGGAATATATTTTATAGTTGCTTGCAGCATGGGCTTGCTGGTGACCATTTTTTCCAGCTTCTTTATTTGAAACAGATTTTATTTCAGCTTTGCTTGGTAAGATACCGGATGGAGTTGCAGCTCTAAGATACTGGCTTGTTCCTTTCTCATGATTTCTCTGTTATTTTGCAGCTTCCTCATTGCCAATGGAACATGTGAGGTCTGTCTTGATTTCTTTGTACAAGGTATGTTCTCTGCTATGTTATTTAACATTATTCCTATACCCATGGCCCACACCGATCAGATTACAGTAAGAATCGGTGTAGCCTAATCAATGTTTCTTGTGCGTGGGGTTCACGTGTGACTGAGTCTGTGCCGTATGCAAAATACTTGCGCATTGTTTTTTCAAATATTCTTTTTTATTTCTGTGTGTTCTGTCTGTACACACACACACACACACACACACACACACACGGTGCCCACAGAGACCAGTAAAAATAGATACCCTATGGCTTACAGACAGGCCTGAGCCAACACATGGGTGCTGAAAACCAACCTGAGTCCCCTGTAAGAGCAGTCAGTGCTCCTAACCCACTAGGCAGCCTCTCCAGCCCCCTTTCAGTCTCGCTGTCTCAGAATCACACTTAGAGCAATGACATGTGTGTAAGGTTGCTGTACATTTCCCTAAGAGTCACAATCTTCTCCAGTCTTGAGTCTCCTTCTTTTCTGTTGGATAATTTCCAGTGCTGTGTCATCAGTTGACAGTGGTTTTGATATTCTAACCGTGGTTAACCTGATCTGTGTGTTTTTCATCTCACATTTCTTGCTTCTCTGCATGATAGATGTATCAGTTACTTGTTTTGCTGTGATAAAACACAAAAGCAGCTCAAAGAAGGAAGGTTTGGGTTTTGCTCACAGTTAAGGTAACCACCCCTTAAGTTGGGGAAGTCCTGAAAACACTGGTTTATGGCCGCTGGTCCTGTGGTGTCCACAGTCAGCAAGCACTGGTGAATTCAGGGGCTTGGATCAATTTCTTCCTTATATCCAGCCCATGATCCCAGCCCATAGGATGGTGCTGTCTACAGTCAAGGTGTGTCCACCTACTTCAGTTAACATAGATAATCCCCCATGGATGCACCAAGGCTAACCAAATCTAGATAATTAATCCTCAGAAACCTCCTCCTAGGTGATCCTACATCTGGAAAAACTGACAATCAATACTAATGATCACATCCCCACTCATCATCCTTATCTCCACCCCTTCCTAACATGACACCCCCATAAACACATCGTTTTTTATGCCACAACCTTCTACCCCGTAGCCCCAAAGGCTCGTGGCCCTCTCATAATTCAAAATGGCAGCCAGTTAACCTTCAAAAGTCCCCGTAGTCTTTAACAGTTCCAAAACTATTTAAAAGTTCAGGGTCCCAATCTCATTTTAATTGTGATCTCCTATCAACCTAAAAATAAATCACGTGCTTCCAGCATGCAATAGCCAGACATGCATTCCCATTCCAAAAGGGCAGAATGGCTACCTACCCAAGGAGTGATCCGGTTAAATAAAGATCAACTCCTAGTAGGACCAACACCAAATCCTGCAGCTCCATGCTAGGCATCTGGGGTCCATGGTGGATTAGCTGGGCTCTGAAGCTCTTAGTGAGCCCTGCCCCTCAGCTCTGCTGCCTCTATAACACACAGCCTCTCTCTTGAGCCAGCTCTACTCCATGCATGCAGCTTTTCTTGTTGGGTGTCCCATAGTTCTAGTATCGCCAGCATCCTGGGGTCTCCATGGCAACTCCAGCTCCCCTTCAGAGTTTTGGACAGTGGCCTTTCATGGTCTGCTTTTAGATGCTTTGACTTTTCTACACCTAGCAATGTTTTGTAACTGTGGTGCAAGGTTCCATGACCTCCTCAATGTTGCCTCTTTCGTAGGTGCCAATCCTGTACCCCAAGGATGGTACTGCCTGGTTCCACTGCCAGCTCCAGATAGATCCTGGCACCCTCAGACCACAGCTGTAGCACACTGTGCCTTGGTGGCTAAATCAGAAGGAACGGTTTCTTAGGCGGTTGTTTTAGTGCAGGGAGCTCCCCCTGTGACAGTTTTAGTTCAGGCCCTTACCTTGCAAATGAATTTTCACAAATTGGAGTCCTTCAGATAGGATGAGTCTTGCCTTCAGGGCACCATTTCTATTACCTCAATGAGGAGAGTGGGCTTTCTTTTCAACAGCTCAACAGTTACAGGTGCTTTGTTGTCTGAACTTTCTTTGCCCACATTTTCAACTTATCACAGTCTCCTTGCTTAAGTTCATTTGTTTTTTAACAGCTCCTTGGTCTCAATGCAGATCTACACAGGAACAATGAGCAACAACGGCACCATAGCCTAAACACTGTGCTGTCTTTACATTTTCTTCTAAGACATTAGCTCATTACATTTGAGTTTACCTCATAGCTGTTCTCAGGACACTGACGTAGAGGGTAACTAGAATGACCTCCAGCCCACGCCTCTGCAAAGTCCCCATGGAAGCCCTCTGAGCTAGGCCTCAACTTCTCGTGTTTCTTTCCACATTTTTGTCTTCCAAGCCCCCTCCGGAATGGCCCATTTAAGCTCTGCTCCCAGAAAGCAGGGCTTTTCTAGCTCAAAGTTCCAAACTCTCCAGCATGCTTCCCGTGAGCCAGTTCCAGAGCCTGAGAGTCCCACGGTAAGGTTTATTATACTAAGAACCCCACTTCTGGTACTAATTTTGTGTATTCGTTATTTATGCCCTTACTGTGATGGAATAGCCAACAGAAGCAACTCAGAGAAGGATGGCTTTACTTTGGCTCTCAGTTCCAGGTTCCAGTGTACCATGGCAGGGAAGTTGAGGCAGCAGCAACCCAAGGCAGCTGGTTAAACTGTATCTGTAGCCAGGAAGCCCAGAATGATGAAGGCAAGAGCTCAGTTCTCCTTTTCCTTTTAATTCATCCTTTGCTTACACGGAGTTTATTCTATGTATTTCTGACACATCTAGATTTGTAGGTAGGAGAAGACAGTGGAGAGTGTGTTGCCAAGCCAATGAAGGCTGCTCTTTCGTGCTACCTAGCTTGTATCAGAAAAGCTGTCACACTAACGTCCATGTGGTTGGTTCCCTCACTTGCCATTCAGCTGGGTCCAGATTCAGAAGGAAAGAAGTGTTCCCTGTACAGGTAGAAGTTGCAATTACTAGGTGAAGAATGACTATGTACATTGGATGATCATGTACGTCTTCGTGAATGTATGGCTGCTTTGGGGAGCTTAGCAAGTTATGAGTCCCCTGCCCCTAAAAGGCATACAGGCACTCTCAGAATTAGCTCATTTCTGGAGGTTTCTCACCATCACACACCTGTGACATGGAGAAGAGAAGGCGGACATCAGGTGAGGGGAGATTTGGACAAAGCAGTTATGATCCAAGGGACATCTTCACCCCGGGCTCTCCGATTGGGGCTGCTGTCCCGGGCTCTGGTCCTGGAGTCCCATCCTGGGCTTCAGTCTGGGGTTCCCATCCTGGGCTTCCATCTCAGGCTCCCATCCCATTCCCACCGGGCTCTATTTCCTGCACGGAGCTCTGAGAGTTCAGTGTAGAGTTTTAACAGTAACTCCTGACGTACTGTTTCTAAGCAGGAAATGCAGTCTGAAGTGAGGAAGATAATAAACACTGATGAAGGAGACTTGACCTTAGACATAGGAGAAAATCAGAGCCTTCATTCTGAACACAGAGAGTAGAGAAGGCTTTGTGCTATCTCTTTTTGCTTTTCCTCATTAAACAAACAAACAAACAGAAAACATTTTGTTTTAGAGTAGCTTACAGCAGGGTGTGCTTCAAAATTAGAACCATCCAAACCAGTTTTCCTTCAGGAAAACCATTACCCTTGACCCAGGTAAAGGCTGTGGGAACAGAGCACCTGATAGTGTCTTCTCCCCTCTGGCTTACAAAATGAGCTGTCTTCACCACCAGCTGTTATTTGATGGTAAATATCAGCACACAAAGCCTTCTGGTGCTCCTGGATGCCCGATGCCTTAGTCTGTCTTTAAGGACAGAGGGCTTTCTGATTTCACAGCTCTGTTGACTATACTCTGCAGTGCTCCAGGACTTGACTCCCAGGGACACAGCACAACGACTCTTTCTACTTGTAATCTGCATTACGCCACTTTGGTGCACCCAGGCCCTTCCCTATCTCCCTCTGACTTGATGGTACAGCACCAACAATCCAGGGCTGAATCAGTAACATCATGAAAGTAATTTTAATTTTTATTCTGGAAAATGTAAAATGATTATCAGTCCGTGAGAACTACCAACTATTTTTTTTTCTTTTTTCTTTTTTTAACATTACATTGATTGAATTCCTTGACGATCACTTATCTATTTGGTATCAAAGCAAAGCATTGTTACTTTTTTTTCTCATACTAACCATGATATACTTTGGAATCGAGCAAATGTTTCAGCATTAACAATCAAAGGAAAATTTCCTTTTTATTGTGTGGCAAAGATGTAACAGTAAAATTAACGACTCTGACAGTTTGTGGGAACTGACAGGAGATAGCAGCTGGGCAAGTTTATTATGAGAAGATAAATTTTAGTACAGACTCAATAATTTTAAAGACTTACATATTTTTATTTTATGTGTAGGAACATTTTTGCCTGCATGTTTGTCTGTGCACTGTGTACATGCAATGCCTAATGGAGGCCAGAAGAGGTCGCTGGATCTCTACAACTGGAGTTACAGATGGTAGTTGGCTGCATCGTGGGTGGTGGGACCCAAACCAGGGTCATCTAAATGAGCAGCCAGTTCTCCCCCTCTGAGCCTTCCCTCCAGCCCTCTTTTTTGGCTTGCTTGCTTCCGTCTTTTTTGCTTGTACTTATTGTATTTTTATTGTTTTGAAAAACTGTTAAATTTAAATATATTTTTATATTCCCCCCAAGTACTTTCAGATTTTCTTTTCCTTCCTACCCATCCAACTTTAAGTTCTTCCTCAAAAACAAACTAGCCAAAAGCCCAAAGAACAAAATCCTCCAATTCACAAAATAAAATATAACACCCCCAAAGAAAAAGAAAACAAAGTGCCAACCTGTAGCCAAATTAAAGCACACAAAAGCTGCGGAGGTCATTCATATGTTGGTCAGCTGAACATGAGACCTGCCCCGAAGTGGTGGATGTACCCGATGTCACTATTGGAGAAAACTGATTTTTCTTCTCTCAGCTGGTATAAGTGACAGCTGTTAACATTTTACCCTCGTGGCTAGGTAGTCATTCATTCAGTCACTCTTTCAATGAATCATTCATATATATATATATATATATATATATATATATATATATATATATATATCTTGAGCAAATCAAGCCAACAGAAGGAAAAGAGCCCAAGAGAAGGCACAAGAGTTAGGGACCCACACATCCACATGCTCAGGAATCCCATAAAAGCACTGAACTAGAAGCCATAATATGAGCGCAGAGGGCCTGGTGCAGACCCGACAAACCCTACCCTCTTAACTACCTGCCTTCTAGCCCCTCCATCCCTGTACTGCTTCCTGGTTCTTACGGATACTCCAATTTAGTCACACACTGAGAGAGTCAATGCTGGCACCCACATGAAGGAGGATTTGTCAAGTCTGTCATTCTGAATCTGGGCCACTGAGATTGGCTGCTTCTTACATGAATAGCTGGTAAAGATTTTTTTTTTCCCATTCTGTGGGTTGACTCTTCATCCAGATGATGGTGTCTTTGGTGGTCTGTATATACTTGGCCCAGGGAGTGGCACTATTAGAAGGTGTGGCCCTGTTAGAGTAGGTGTGTCATTGAGAACATGGGCTATAAGACACTCATCCTAGCTGTCTGGAGCTTGATATTCTGTTAACAGCCTTCAATGAAGATGTAGAACTCAAAGTCCTCCTGCACCATGCCTGCTTGGATGCTGCCATGTTCCCACCTTGATGATAATGGACTGAATCTCTGAATCTGTAAGCCAACCCCAATTAAATGTTGTCCTTATAAGAGTTTCCTTGATAATGGTGTCTGTCAGTAGCAATCAAACCCTAAGACAGTGTTCTTTGCTATACAGAAGCTTTGTAGTTTCATGAGGTGCCATTTGTCAAGTGTTGGTCTTACTTTTTGTGCTTATTGGGATCCTGTTCAGAAAGTCCTTTCCTTATACACAGGTCTTCAGTTCTATTCCATGGATTGATATGTCTCTTCACAGATCAATGTGTGTTTCTCTGCCAACACCATGCTTTTTTTATTTTATAGCTTTGTAGCACAGCTTAAAATCTGGGATGGTGGTGCCTCCAGTGGGTTTCATTTTCTTCTTTCCTTCTCTCCTTGCTCTTTTTCAAACTGTTTAGGGATTTGACTATCGTGGGTCTTTTGTATTTCCATATAAAATTTAAGATTTTTTTTCAATTCTTGGGAAGAGTTGTGTCGGAATTTTGATGGGAATTGCATTAAGGCTGTTGGCTGCTTTTGGTAAGATGGCCGTTTTCATAATACTTATCCTACCAATCCATGCACATGGTGGGGTCTTTTCCAGCTTCTGTTATCATCTTTGGTTTCTTGGGTTTTGTTTTGTTTTTTTTTTCCCATTGTACAAGTTTTTTTACTTCTTCAGCTAGATTTATTCAAAGTAAGGCTAATGTGAATGGCAATGTTTCTCTGATTATTTTCTTGGTGTGTTCGACATTGGTATGTAAGAGGCTACCAATTTTTGTGTATTAATTTCATTTCTTGGTACTTCTCTAAATGTGTTTATTAGCTTTGGGAGAGTGAAGTCACTAGACTTGTATGTATAAATCATATTATCTGCAAATAAGAATACTTTTATTTCTTTTCTATTTGTATCTCCTCTTGACTCACTGCCCTTGCTAAGACTTCAAGTACCATGCTGAACAGGAGTGCAGAGAGTGGGCATCCTTGTCTTATTTCTACTTTTAGTGGAGATGCTTTGAGGTTTTCTCCATTTCTCATAACATTGGCTGTGGGCTTTCAATATGTTGCCTTCATTATGTTGAGAAATGTCCCCTGTATGCCTAGATTCTCCAAGACTTACATTTTGAGTGGATGTTAGAGGCCCTTTTTGCATCTATTGGGATAATCATGTTTTCTGGATTTTTTTGTCTTCGTCCATCAATCTATGTATATGGTGGATTACATTTACTGACTTACATATGTTGGACCATGCCTGACTTCATCTTCAAGATGAAGTCAGTTTGATCATGATAAATGATGTTGTTGATGTGATCCTGAGTTTCATTTACAAGAATTTTATTAAGAATTTTTGCATCTAATAGCTGAAGGAGATCAAAGACTACACATAGAAAGAGAAAAATATCTTCATTTACAGATTATATGGGTGTATACCCATTTTATCCTAAAACAATCCACCAGGAAAATTCTACAGCTGATAAACACTTTCAACAAAGTAGCAGGAAATAAAGTTAACACACAAAAATCAGTAGTCTTCTTATATACAAACAACAATCAGACTGAGAAAGAAATCAGGGCAACAGTATCTTTTCCAATAACCCCCACATACCCACACACAAATCCTGGGGTAATTCTAACTAAGCAAGTGAAATATTTATATAATTAAAACTTTAAGATATTGAAGGAAGAAAATTTAAAAGAAGACAGAAAAACCTCCCATGTTGATGGATCCAGGGGGATTAATAAAGTGAAAATGCCCATTCTACTAAGAGCTATCCAAAGATTCAATGTAACCCCCCACCCAAATTCCAACATGGTTCTTCCCAGAAATTGAAAGAACAATTTTCAGCTCCATATGAAAACACACACAAACGAACAAGGATAGATAACACAATTCTGAATGATGGTAAAAGAACTTCTGGGTAAAAGGGTAAAAGAACCCTTTTGGGCAGCACTACAGAGCTTTAGTAATAAAACAGCATAGTACTGGCATAAAAACTGACACCTTGATCAATGGGATGAGATCGAAGACCCAGACGTATGTGCATATATCTGTGGACACCTGGTTTTTGACAAGCCAGAAATACACAAGTGGGAAAAGATAGCATCTTCCAAAAATGGTGTTGGTCAAACTGAATGTAGATAAATGCAAGTAGATCCGTATTTGTCACCTTGCGAAACACTCCACCCAAATGAATCAAGGCCCTTAACCTCAGGCCAGGTGCCCTGCATCTGATGGCAGTGAAAGCAAGAAATAGTCATGGACTCATTGACACAGGAAAAGATTTTCTGAGCAGGACACCAATAGCCCAGACGTGAAGAAAACAATTAATGGAACATCATGAAACTGAAAAGCTTCTGTATGGCAAAGGACACCATGATTTGGGCAAATTGGCAGTCTGCAGAATGGGGAAAGATCTTTACCAATTACACATCTGATAGAAGGTTAACATCTAAAATATGCAAAGAACTAAAAGGAGATAAAACTAGACATTAAGAAAACAACCCAGTTAAAAAATGGAGTACAGAACTAAATAGCTATTTCTCAAAAGATGAAATTCAAATGGCCGAGGGGCACTGCAATGTGAACAACGTAGTCCTCAGAGAAGTTAACCAAAAGTACATTGAGATTTTATCTTAAACCAGAAAGAATGGCCATGATCAGTAAAACGGCAGCTCGTGCTGGTGAGGATGTGGAGTGAGGGAACACTCATGCTTTGCTGGCCGGAGAGTGAACTTGTACAGCCATTCTAGAAATCGGTGTGGTGGTTCCTCAGAAAGTATAGAATAGATCCACCTTGAAATCCAGCTATACCACTCTTGTGCAGATGCCCAAAGGACTCTACATCCTACTACAGAGACACTTGCTCATTCATTTTATTATCCGTAAATAGATGTCCACAAACAGATGGATAAAAATACATACAATGGAATATCACTCAGCTGTTTAAAAAAAATCATGAAATTTGAAATTTAATTGGGTGGAGCTAGGCAAAAATCATCATGCATGAGGTGATCCAGGCCCAGAAGACAAATGTAATATGTATTTTCTTATATGTGGATGTTAGATTTTTAAGCCATCAATAAGTATGCTACTATCAGTATTACCACAGAGGTTGGGTGTAGAAGCAGGGACTGGGGGAAGGGAAGGAACTCCTAAGATAGAGAGATAGAATACACAGTTATGGAAAGATAGAGTGGGGACTGGAGTAGATTAAACAGGGGGGGAGGGAAGAGAGGGCTAAGGGAGGGACAGCTAACACTAGGGCCATTAGGGGTCTTATAGTAACACACTATAATGTTTTGAAAATGCTTGGCCCAAGGAATGACACTATTAGGAGGTATGGCCTTGTTAGGGTAGGTGTGGCCTTGTTGGAGTAGGTATGTCACTGTGGGTGTGGCTTAAGACCCTCCTCCTAGCTGCCTGGAAGCCAGTCTTCTCCTAACAGCCTTCAGATGAAGATGTAGAACTCTCAGCTCCTTCTGGACCATACCTGCCTGGATGCGCCATGCTCCCTCCTTGCTGATATTGGACTGAACCTCTAAACCTGTAAGCCATCCCCAATTAAATGTTGTCCTTACAAGAGTTGCCTTGGTCACGGTGTCTGGACACAGCAGTAAAACCCTAACTAAGACACATACTATAATAGAAGCTTCCTAAAATATATAAATATGTGAAGGAACTCTAAACTGAATCACCGAATAATGAGGGAGACAAAGCCCCAACTAGCATCTTGCTACTCATGAAAATTCCAGTACCTGGAATGGGTTACATCTCATTGAGTTGTTGGCCAAGGGGCCCCATCAAAATCCCAACCAGCTCAGGATGTTTTCAAGGCTATTGGTTGCTCTCTACAAACTGATGGTAAAGCCTGATTGCTGAAGACAACATCTACACAACTCACTGAACACAAGTTGAGCTGGTGCCTAACTAGTCAGTAGGGTGTCTTCACCCCCTACCGACTAGTGTCTGTAGTACTGGTGGTACTGATACATGGTGCTGCAGAGGAGAAGGTAAACACCAACAAGGTTACAGATGCTTTGACCCATAATGGTGACTGCCTTCAAGGTACACTGGGGCCATAGTGGAACAAAAGTTATAGGAGAGGCCAACCACTCTCTGATTGAATTTAAGGCCCAGTTCATGAGATGGAACCTTGACATGGCTTGGGTGGCGAAGAATCTGAGACCAGACAGCCCAAGGACCTAGGAGAAAACCAAATGCAATTGTTCTGCTGAAGGAATGTAGCAATAAGATGACTACTAACAATACTGCTATACACTCCATATGTCAGTGTCTCAGCCAGCATCAGAGAAGCTTCCTCATGCAGAAGATGAAAGCAAATGCAAGAGACCCACAACTGGATAATGTGCAGAGAATGAGAAATCGTGGAACACTCTGTCCTAAATGCAATGCCTCTTTCAAAACCCTCCCTCCAGGGAGGGCTCTAGGATCTGTGTGAAAGAGGAGGTAGAGGCCTATGGAATGATCTGAGGCCTACGGTCTGAGGCCTGCGGAATGATCAGCCTTGGTGTATCTACTCAACAAGCAAGCTGGGCAGACCTGCTCAAACCACTGAGGTCCGGGAATTCCATCTGGAGGCAGCGAAGACACAGCATCAGAGGATTGTCAATTTGCTCTCCCCCCCCACTCCTCTTCTAATATCTCAACGCCCATAATCAGCTTGAAGAAGCTAATGAAGAGTCAGCGCCCCTATTCCCTGGGCTTGGGGACTAAGGTGGTAAATGTTGGGCTGTCTCTCTAGGGAAAAGTAGTGGTTTTGTCGGAATAGAGAGGATTAGCTAGGGTATATTGCATAGCCATAACCTATTAGTAGAAATCTGTATAATTAATATCAAGATGAAGATATAAATTCTTAAATGGCACCAATTTACTTTGTTTACAAATTTTAAGGTTTTCATTGGCATGAGCTTCTTAGTGATATAAGAGTGAGACGAATATTGTTACTCTCATAGGCATTGTACCAGTATAACACATTTAGGAACACAAAGCTTAGACCCAGTCCTTCTTTAACTTTTTTTAAACTGATTTGAGATAGTCAGCCTGTGAGTTAAGGGACTATAGCAAATTCATGACTTGGAGTTTATTATAAGGGTGTTCACTATGTTTTATTTAGAAATAGCTGAGTGGAGTTAACAGGCAACAGTCCAGATTACCTTACATGGATAGTTGGTTTTCAAAACATCAGAAATCCTTAGAATTGACATGACAAACATTTCAGTATTAATGTTCATTTTCAGTAGAGACCTGTCTTCTCCGGACAGCTTCCTATATTGAATTCTAAGAAGAAATTGAGCATCCTTGGAGTTATTCCAGTTGTGGTGAGACAGCCACTAGGCAAGAACTGCCACTTTCCTTCTACAGACAAATTACTGTCCAGAAAAGGACACACTTGCAGAATAGTCGACTGATTATATCTGCCTAGACAGAGTAATCAGCCCTTAATAATTCTGCAGCACTAAGGTCTGTCAGAAGATCCTGGGCCAGAAGGCAGAAGAACAGATGCTCCAACGTTTTGAAGTAGAGCGAGTGTCCAGGTGTTCAGAGGTCTCTATAAATTGGCTAAGTTTTAGAAGCTATGTTTTGTGCTTCCCACAATTATAGTTAACTCAGTCATTCTGGATTTCTGATGGGGTTGAAAACATATAGCTATTGACCTTAAGAGAAAAGATTTGAGTGGATGGTCATCAGCTGACATTCATCCTAAAGCCAGGTTCAGAACTAAATGTTCTAGTTAGAATAGATGACAGAGGAGCTGGTTAGTCAACAAAAGGATGGACTGGGTATTAGGACTATCTCGTACCTCACTGGTACAAATTGGCATAATTATGCTCTAATTATATTTTGAGAGAAAAGTTTCATTTTAACAGGAAGGGTGATGTGTAGGAGGAGCTAGGGTAGGAGAAGTACAGAGAGGAAGAAAAGGAGTAAGAAGAGGAGAAGAAGAAGGAGAGAAGAAGCTAGGTGATGAAAGAGAGAAAGAGGGGGGAGACAGGGAGGCAGATATTCATGTATCTCCACCAGTCAAAGATAGTTGTTATATCTAGGTCGGTCAGTGGGTTACAACCTCTGACTGAACAATTCCAAACTTATAAAGCCTATGATTAACATTTTTTTTAAAAAAATGTATAAATGCAAAAAGGAAAAGGGGGCATGGCATAGGGGTTTCCTAAGGGGGGTGGGGGGGAATGGGGATGGGGATGCCATCTGAAGTGTAAATAAAATATCTAATAAAAAAAAAGTTTGGGTCACCTAGGAAAAAAAAAAAAAGAGGAGGTAGAGAGATTGTAAGAGCCAGCAGGAACAGAAAATGCTAAGGAAAAAAAGGCCTTCTAAGACACATGAGGGACAACACACACATGGACCCACAGAGACCGAGGCAGTGTGCATGCACACAGACAAGCGTACGGGCCTATTCAGGTCCAAGCCAGATGGGGTCCCAGTGCTGAGAGAAGTGGATGTGAGCCCCATACTTAACCCAGAAGCTATCTTCAACGGACAACTACTCGAAAAGGAAAAGTTAGTTTTCTCTGGTACAGCCTTACTGGGAATACAAAACACACTTAAGGCAGGCCCCATGCCCAGCAGGAGATGGCCGATACAACATGACTTGACAGTATTTTTCAAGATGTTCTTGACTCACAATGCTTTGTTTGGACTTTTTAACCTTATTTGTCTTGCTTATTTATTATGGTTTCTGCTTGTGTGTGTGTGAGGCTTTTTGTTTTACTTTTTTTTCTCTGTTCACTTTGTTTTATTTTGGTTTGTTTTTATATTGGCTGTTTGTTTTCTAACAAGAAAGAGAAAGTAGGCATGGAGGGGAGGGGTCTGTGAAGGCTTAGATTTTTTTTTTCAAAACCTACTTTATCCATGGTTCTTAAACACTTCAACCTCCCTTCTAATCCACCGACCAGAAGTAGGGGGAAAGAAAGGTTAATAGGAAAAGGGGGCTGTGGACCTGTTTAGAAGAAGTAGTTCCTTGGGGTGATTCCGCTCCTTGTTGTCAGGATTCCAGCAGTCCCGTTCAATAGCAAACACCAAACAGGAATCAGTATCGATGGCTTGATCTGGCAGAAAGATCAAGGCTTCTCCAAATCGGCATGAATCAGAGGAAGCAGCCAGAATCAGCCAGGCTACGAGGGGAAGTTCTTTGGTGTGTTTGTCTCTACAAAGTGAAGACCAGAAAGCACTATAAGGTGTATCATTGCAAGATCGTTCTCTCACTGCTTGTGGGGTTCCATTTATATTCTTTCTAAACATCACACGCCCTCTTCAGTGTCTGTTTTCAGCAAAAATATCACATGCCCTCTCACAAGACAGCTTCCAGAAAAACACCATGTGACACAACTTAGTTGTTAAGAAACAAGAAATTTCCACTTCATGTCTGAGAAGAGAGAGGGGAGGGGAAAAACCATGATTAGAATATACTGTAGGGGGGGGGAGGGGAGGGGAGGGGAGAACTTCATTCCCAACTTTAAAGAAAAAAAATTGAATCTATGTTCATTGACAAGATTAGCCTATATTTCATGATGATGATATTTGGTGGTGGTGGTGGACCTTTGTCTAGTTTTGGTATTAGGGTGTTGTAACTTTGAAAAAAGTATGAGGAAGAGATTTTCCCCTTTTTGCTTTACAGAGTAATTTGAGAAACATTGTATCGAATCCATCAGACCTTGGTTTGTTTCATTTGGGAGATTTAAAATGAGTGTTTTTATCTTATCGTGTTGTGGGGTATTCACCAGTACCAGGCACTACTCCTGGCCCACCCTCAGGTCTGGTTTGAGAAAGCACCTCCATCAATTTGGCTACCCTCTTGTCTGAAGATGCAGATGCTTGCCCATGACAGTTGCAAGATGAAAGCTGAAACCAGGCATGTGGCAGCTGCAGTGGTTACTTTAAGCAAAAGGATTTGATCCCAAGCCAGGTACCTCAGCCCAGAGAACAGAACTGATTGGTCTGGACCAGGCTCTCAGATGGGGAAAACGGAAGCCTATTACTGCACACACAGACTTTTACTATGGGCCTACTCTTACATCTGACTTGACTTTTCTCTCCTGCACCTTTTAATACCCATTCTTCTTTACTCTGGGCTCTAAATATTTTAACTATAATATATCATGAGGATTTTATTTTCTGGTTCTGTTAATTTAGAGTTCTGTAGGCCTCTTCTACCTGGATGGGCATCTTTTTGCCTAAGTTTTTTTGGGGACCTTTTCTTCTAAGATTTTCTTAAAAATATTCCCTAATACTTTCTATGTATGCCTCCTTCTATGACCACAATCCAAAGATTAGGTCTTTTCATGGTCCTACTTTCTGTTCATATTTCATCTTAAATTCATCGTTGACCTTTACCCAGTGATCTGTTTCCTTCACCTTGCTGGTCACCCTCGGGTCTCTGTCTTCTACAGGATCCATTCTGTTGTGTTTCCCACTGAGGCTTTTATTTGGTCTGTTGGGTTTTCATGTCAAGCATCACATCAGCTTTGTTCCTTCAGCTGTCCTGTCTCCATTTTCATGTCTCTGATTGACTTCCTTGTCCCATCCATCTCTTGGTCTCTGTCCTCCTGGAGTGCAGTTACATCTTCCTTGGATTGTTTGATCTACTTCTTCTTTTGTATTCTTTGTCTGGGAGTCCATCCAGGTCACTTATACCAGGTGCCGTTGTTAATGGGCTTAGTGATGTGATCTTGGTCTTTCGTGTTAGTTTTCGTTCTGCAATGGGACTTGTCCCTCTAGTTTGTTGCTCAGTTTTTCTTTCTTTCATATGTTTTATAGTCATAACCCTAACAACCTTATTTAAGTAGTGGCATTTGCAGTGTTTACCATTGTGCTAAAGCCTACTAGGTTTTGTGGGGCTGGTGTTTGGGGCCAAAGGCCCTATCTCAAATGTTCCTCTGAAGGTCAGGTACTGTCTTGTGTCAGCTAGACCTTCCTGCCTGGATCTGCAGCAATGGCTATGAGTTGTGGAAATCTCCACATACCTGTGGATCTAAGTGGGAGTTAATCTGTTTCCCAGCTTAGTCCTTGAGTTTTCCCTGAAGCTTCAGTGGGAAACAGGTCTTACCTTAGGTGAGGACTGGTCCACCCCCTGGACCTTCCGGTGATGCAAAACTTCCCAGGTGCCTGTGAGCCTAATCGGGCTTCCCCTGAAGCTCTGGGAGATTTAAACTCCCTAAGTCTTATCCTTGTTCAGAACTCTGAGTTTCTCTCATTCGACAAATGTTTCTGGAGTGACTAGTACTCTGCCAGCTATTAAGAATATAATTGTAAGCAAAAAGAGAGGCTGTTGGCCAACACGTATTACTGATATTTTCTGACCATGATAATCACTGAAATGTACACAGCTAGAATTAAATTACTGGGAATTTTTTAAATGTCTGTGCCAACAAGCCACCCCAACAGTGATAATCTACACTCTCTATGGTTTCCAATGCTTAGTCTATTTTGAAGCACACGCAAGAAGATATCATGTTCTGATGCAAGTACTGATATCACTGTGCGTCTCACCTAGGACACTAGTTTCACACCATAAATCTCAACAATTCCTTAGAGTGCTGAGAAACTCCACTGGATTGCTTTGTAGCAATAAAAATATCTAATCTACAAATAATTTAGAAGAAGTACGTTTTAATTGTAAAGACAAACTATAGTAACATTATAGTGCTTAAAAATCAGTTCCTTCCTGTGATCAAATTTTCAGTTTATGTACATGTTTTCATAAATATTATTTTATCATCCATTGATATCTGAATTCAAGTAAACCTGCACATTGTATCTCATATGTAGGCTCCTCATAACACCTTTCAGGTATGAATTCTCCCTCCTTATTTTCATAGATAATTTGCTGAAAACAGCATATGTATCCAGTTTTTTTCTGTTCAATAGAGGTTAGTTTTTACCCCTTAGCCTTCATCCTTTTGCAAAAAAAAAAAAAAAAAAAAAAAAAAACATTTTACTGAGGCACTTTTGTCAAGCAATCAATTAAAAATACTTAAAGCCTACAGTCAGCCCTCTGTGTCAGTAGGCTTTGTAAACTCAGTCAACCATGAATTGGAAATACTTGTAATTGCACCTATGCTGAACACAGACAGACATTTTCACTGTGTTAATATTCCCTAAAACAATACATTTTTTCTAATGCTATTTGCATGAAATTTATAATTCATTAGGCATTACTATGATGATTAGAGGTAGCTGCAAGACCAAGGGAAGAGATGCCTAAGCTGGATGCAAGCAGTACAACATGTTACATGCATGTCTCAGACATTGGCAGACTTGCGTATACACGGGGGTTTCTGGAATCAGCCACCTGTGTATAGTGAGGGACAGTTACCATTCTCAAGTATTTGTTTATGTCTACACCAAGAAGCCACTAACTTATTTGATACCACCAATACACTTGGCTCTCTGTTTGGGCAAAAATTATCACCACCACCCACAACACACACACGCACACACACACACACACACACACGCACACGCACACGCACACACACACACACCCCTTTGTTCTTCTCTGCAATGTCTGTCTGTCTATCTATCATTTGTCTATCATCTATGTATCATCTGTCTATCATCTATCCATCTATCAACTATCTATGTATCATTTATCTACTATCTATGTATGCATCATCCATCTATCATTTATCCATCTATCTATCTATCTATCTATCTATCTATCTATCACTTTTCCCCCTCTTGGCCAATTATTCCATGAGTTCGAATTCATTTGAGCCCAAAGTTTCATGTCTGTAAATAAAATATACAGACATGAAACTTTAGGCCCAAATTTTACATATCACAGGGCTTTAGCTCAAATACAAATGAGGCTATTTGGATGCTTTCTCTCATATTTCAGGAGGATTTCCAAGCCTTCTGCTTGTTGCCAAAAGCTGGCATTTTTTCTGTGTAAGTTGCCACTCTACATCTCTCATTTTGAACATTTGTCAATTGTTACTATTTTTCAAATCAAAGCAAACGTGATGTAGGTGCGGGGCCCCGGGTGGCTCTTGTCACTCTCCAGGCCAGAAGGCACAAGATGGGGCATAAGACCTCTTGTGGGGAAGCACTGAGGAGTTCTGATGTTAGAACATCCAAGGCATTATTAAAAGGAACTGACCAGGAGAGTGTTGAGTGAAATGGTGCTTATGGGGGCAGGGCAGAGAAATCAGGGCCTAAAACTGTTCTGGGTGTTTAATATTGCCAAGGACTCTAAGGCCAACCAAAGAGCATACTGGCTTGTTCACTTACTCACCGACTTGGTGCTGAGTATCTGACTAGAACAAAAACATACATAATCCATGATTACCTAAGGAACTTATTCTCTCCCAGTGGACAGAAGACATGTGCTTGATATGACGTCATCACTAAGTGTATCACAGTGGACGGAGGTTATGTGCTTGACATGACGTCATCACTAAGTGTCCCACAGCTAAGGCCTCGGCTTCCCCTCAGGATTTTATTTGGCTTTTGTTTAAAAGCCAGCATTTTCTACTTTATTGTATCACTATGATTATTTGACTCCAGGATGCCATGTTGTTAATTCAACAGCCACCATCCATTCATCACACCTTTACCTGTCTGCTTAACCCTTTGTTCATCTATTCAACTTTCCATCCTGCTAGGACCTCCAGCCTTCCCAACACAGATTGTTTTCTTTGGAAACCTTTCCTGCTAATTCCTTCACCCGTTTAGCTCTTGCGTGAGGGATCTCTTGCTTTGGGAAGTCTAGAGAGATCTTGAATTGAACACCTCCTACCATGCTCCCATCTTTACATTCTTGTTGGTCTCTTATATAATGGGAAAGAGTAAACCGCTGGCTATCTTAGTTAACTGTTTTTGCAGTTAACAGTGAAATCTGCAGGCAAATACTTCACTTCGGGAGAATTACTGCCCACTTGGCTCGTGACTGAGTGTTTTGGTGCACAGGGGCTAGGCCAATCCTCCAGGAGCCAGGAGCTAGAAGAGCCTCACTGTGCCAGGTCACCTCTGCCCCCATGTGTTCTCTCCTAGGCAAGACCTACCCAGGAGGGCCAGGTTTCAAGAGTTCTGGAAACTTCAGGCCACTCAAAGCCACAACTGAGAACTGTACTCTTCTCCTTTAGCCAGTTTATCCAAGTCAAAAAGCTGTCTCTGGTTCAAGATGTCAGCAAATAGACTTCACCTTCTGATTAGAGGGCCCATAGCACATTGTGGCCATGATTGCAGCCTTGATCTCGAAGCAAAAAGAATATTCCTGTGTGTCGGAGTAGGGGGGGGGGGGGAGCTGTGCTTCCTGTAACAGCTTCTGGGAAAATGTCATGGCTGGCATGGAATGAGAATGGAGAAGGCAATTGCTTTGGATAAAAATGTTTGAATTTGTTTTTTTTTTTTAATTTCTGTTAACACTAGGTAGTGGGGGGAAGGGCAGCTAGGGGAATAGGAAAGGGGCTGAGAAGTGCCGAGGTCAGGAGGGCAGACAGCAGCCTTCACTGCATAGCCAAGCCTGCGGTGCTCACAGTGACATGAGACTCGAGGTCATGAGTGACATACAGGACTGAGAAGATGTGAAGACACACACACAGGAATTTACACCTTTGCCATTGCAGAGTTGGTCCTTCAACACAGGCAAAATTTAAAGGCAACATTGGACTCTATAACTTTTGCTTTGATTCTATACATTTTTGATTAATGACCAGTATGTGGCTATCATGTGTCAAATAAGCCTCTGCCATTGCTCCTCACTGTGTTGTTTGAGGCAAATCCAAGATCAATCTCTCTTTCTTTCTCTCATGTGTGTGTTTGTGTGTGTGTGTGAGAGAGAGAGAGAGAGAGAGAGAGAGAGAGAGAGAGAGAGAGAGAGAGAAAGAGGTTATACATGTAGAGATCAAAGAACAACTTTAGAGAGTGAGCTCTCACCTGCAGTCTTGCCGAGTCAGGGTCCCCAGTTACTTCTCCTGCATCGCACTTTCCAAGATGGCTGCCCTGTGACTTTTCCTCAGATCCCCATATCCCCTCAGAGGTACACAGGGAAGAATCACAGGTTCTTATACTACTGCTGTCCGATCTGTGTACAGGTTCTGGGAATCTACCTCAGGTCACCAGGCTTGTACAGCCAGCACCTTTACCTACCAGGCCATTTAGTCAGCCCCAGGATCTCTTGTCTAAAAATATCTCAATGTGTATTTTCAAAGTACCAGGTTTAGAATATATAACCACAATACTGTTGTCAAAACCTCACAATGTAGCAATGATATCTTAACATGCTCTAACAACAAGTTAAAGTTCAAATTAACTTTATAGCAAAGTAAACATTGAAAGTGATAAATTGCCTGTTACGCTACATGTTGCTTACCTAATCTCTCCTCTCTCCCTTTCTCTCTCTCTCTCTCTCTCTCTCTCTCTCTCTCTCTCTCTCTCTCTCTCTGTTATATCCCATATATAAAATGGAGTAATAGATGAATAGAACCTACATACGTCGATTCCTTTTATATCATGTCTAGATTACATGTAGTACCTAATATAATGTAAATGCTATGCAAAAAAACCCCATTAAACTGTTTAGGACAGTGGTTCTCAACCTGTGTGTCATGATCCCTTTCACAGGGATTGCCTAAGACCATCAGAAAACACAGATATTTACGATTCATAACATTAGCAAAGTTACAGTTATGAAGTAGCGATGAGAATAATTTTATGCTTGGGGTCACCACAAGCGTGAGGAGCTTCGTTGAAGGGTCACAGCATTAGGAAAGTCAAGAACCACTGTTTTAGGGACTAACAACAAGAGAAAAATCCTTGTATACCCAATGCAGGTGTGATTTGACTCCCCAGGTATTTTCAGTCCACAGGTGGTTGAACCCAAAGATACTGAGGCCCTAGATATGAAAGGTTGCCTGTACTGAACCAAACTGTGTGTTGCATGCTTTCTCAGAGTTTGCATCTGGCAAATTCCGGTTGCCATTTGAGGAGCTTGTCCATCTCCTGGACCTCCTGTGATTGAGTAATGGGAGCGAAAGGTTTTGATTTGGCAATTTTAGAATGATAACCTTATGGGGGGTGTGTGAGGGGGGATGGGAAGCACATGTGCATTTTTTTGTGTGTGGGAGTGCCCTCAGAGGCCAGAAAAGATGGTCAAATCCGTGGGAATGTAGTTACAGGCAGTTATTAGCCTCCGTATGTGGGTGTTAGGAACCAAACTCTCCCCTCTGTCACCGCAGCACCGGCTCTCGTTGAACTTTGAAAGACCTCCCTACCCATTCCTTGCTTTAAAACCCCATGCTTCCAAATACGCTAATTGGTATCCTGAATAAATAACACATTCACAGCTTTCTCCCCAGTTAACAGTTCTTCTCAATTAACAGACAAACTTTAGCTTTCTCATGTTTACTGGCAGGAAATCAGAGATAAAAGAATCCATATGATGTTTTGAAATGCCAGAGAAATCAATCTCCACATTAGCTGGGCTTGGAAATGTCATCTGTGCTGGGTTCCAATTTGGGTTCCAGAACTGGGCAGTCAGACATCATGAGAAGACCTAAGGGTTAGTGGTGAGATGGACGCGGCTGGGGAGGGAAGAGAGAACCACGTCGGAGGGTTACAGGTGTCGGTCGGTTGGGGCTCTCTGTGGCAGCAGGCTAAAATCCTGGCTCTCTCTGGCAGCATCGCCTGAAGTCCTGGCACTCTGCGGCAGCTACCTAAAAGATGCCACATTTCTGTCTCAGTAAACACCCTGCTAGTGAAAACCCATCTGAATGCTCGTGGTTAGCACATATCTGGGACCATAGACATAACACGTGTTTGTAAACATATGTGCAGGGCCCCAGCCTACCTCATGTCTTTAAATAGAAGCACCTTCCCCCATTGAAGCATGCAGCTACACAAGCTATGAGGGCAATGATTTTTTTATTATATACTTTAAATAACATTTTTTTTAAAACCATGACTTTGGAGCTGACTATACCGCCAAATATGAAGAGGAAAATTGCAGGCAAGAGCAGCCCCCTCTTCCCAGCATTCCCTGGGGTGGGGATCTGCTGCATAGCACAGAGCGGAGCAGCCTCTGGAGAAAAGCCTGGTCTAACCGGCATGTCTATATATAGCAGCCAGGAGGAGAGGGTGACCCTGGATTTGGATCTGAAGGATATCAGGCAGCGGGGCAGGAATTTAATATGCCCTTGGCCTTACCAGCTCGGTCCCTTTGTTTGATCTTTATGAGAATCTGTATGGGGCTTGCTCGCTCTTTCTCTTTCCTTTTTTAACTATTGTATTGTCATATTTTTAGGACCTGGAAAGCAATGAACAGAGATGCCATCCATGGAAAATTTCTAAAAGACGACACTTTTAATTCGCCACCTCTGATATCTCCTAACTGATGGCACTGCTGTTTAACTGCTGGTTTCTGTGTAGCAGTCCCAGGCTGGGTGCAGTATAGGTGAAAATGTGCCTGGAGGGTTGCCCAGGCAGGAAGTACAACACCAGGAATGCTCGGGCTGTAAGCTCAGAAGCCAGATCTATTAAGGGTTATATTAATAGGATTCAAGGGCTTGTATTACTCAGGACTCTCTAGACTTACAGAACGTATGGAATGAATGAATGAATGAATGAATGACCTTTACAGAGGCAGCCAGAAGGTGTGGCCCAGGTTAAATGTGTATCTGTCCACCTCAAAGATCCAGACTAGAAGTGGGTCTTCCCACATCAAATGATGTAATCAAGAAAAAAATTCCTCACAAGTGTGCCCAGCCACGTAGGTTTCAGTTAATTACAGATGTAGTCAGGTTGACAACCAAGGAGGGTCACCACAGTGCTCTTGATGAAGTGAGGCAGGTTGTCCCTGAGCGTCTCTTTGGTGCTGCCTGCCTCTCAGAGGTGATGTAGACAGTGTACAAGTGTCCTACACTGATGTAACAAACCATCCAGAACTCCGTAGCTTGAAGTCTTGGAGGTCAGGAGCCTGACACAGTTATCATTAGCTTTAAAAACAAGTTTGGGGGCTGGAGAGCAGACTCACTTGCTGCAGAGGACCTGAGTTCAGATCCTGTCACCAACATTAAGAGCCATGCATGGTACTGCATGTGTCTGTGGCCCCTGTGCTGGAAACAGGAGGGTCACTGCACTTCTTGGCTGGTAGCCTGGTTCCAGGTATAGTGTAGGCATGTGGACAAGGCCATTCGCACCTGCGAACACTGGTTTGTTTGTTTGTTTGTTTGTTTGTTTGTTTTACCAGAGCCATGTTCTTTTCTGGGCTCTTGAGAAGATGGTTAATTCCTTTGCTTTGCTTGAGTGATTCATGTTCCTCAGACAATGGTCCCCACCTGCATGTTCAAAGCCAATAGGTCCCTTCCATGCCTCCACCTCTCTGCGACAAGGAGGAACTCTCAAGTTTACAGGTTGGTTTTTTGTTGTTGTTTTGTGTGTATGTGACTGGATTAATCCACCCAGAATAATCCATGATAATCTTCCCACTTCATGTCCTGTTAGCTTGCTTAGATCTGCAATTGTCCTGTTGCTCAGCTCCTGCCTGTTCGAAGGTTCCATTCACCAGGGTGTGGACCTTCTGGAAGCCGTTGTGCTGCCTGCTCTGAGTATCAGGTTTTCATCAGAACGAGGAAGAAGGGGATGGAGGTAGAAATAGTTCAAGGGTTTCCCCCAAACACTCAGTTTTCACTTCCTCTGTTATCTAAGACCCTAAAACCCACCTTTCAAAATTACCCAGGATTTTTGGGTGTTGTGGAGGGGTTTGTCCCCGGAGGTCTGTGTTCTGAGGGTGTGGTCCCTTTGTGCCAGTGTTGAGAGGTGGCAGGTTTCAAGAAGGATGGAACTCTGTGGAAGAGGGCCGAGTTATAGGGGTTCTGCCTTTGGAAGGGATTGACGTAGCTCTATGGAATCCCAGTTAGTGTGCAGGGGAGTGGGTTGTCATAAAGTGATTCTACCCGACATCACTGACCGGCTCCTGCAAACAGTCATTTCCCTAGCCCTTTCTCTGCTATGTAATAATGGTAGAGACAGAAAGCCCTTGCCACAGCTGAGATGACAAAGTTACTTGAGTTTAAGGAAACTCTCTCTTCCCAGGCATCAGTGACTGGGAATCTTAAGTCTCATGGATCACCAAGGGTAGTCAGACCAGGCAGGTTTGTCAACACATACTGTCAAGATGTTGATGCTTTGGTTCTCTGGAGGGGAGGGATCAGAAAAGGTTCTGTAAGGGAAGTGCTTTAGCTGGAACTGGGAGGGATGGGGTGGCACTGGACTCTAAGGCAGCCAGTGCATAGGAGTTTAGATATAGTGCCAGACATGCATAGCCCAGTTCAAGCAAATACACAGTCAGATTCTGATGTTATAACTAAATACCCAAGGCTGAACCATGGGCCCTGAATATAGAGGTTCTCAACAAACAGTGGAGGCTTTGCTGTTCCTAGCTCTTATGATTGGTGGTCAAAGCTGGCTGGAGCACCAGGCATGAAGGAAGGTGTCAAAGAATGAAGGGCTGGAAAAGTATGTGAAGCCAGGCGACAAAACTAGGGGATGTCACAGAAACCATGTCACCTGACATCTTTTCAGTTTTGCTCGGATCATTCGCTTTCTTCACCTGCCTTCACGCTAGCCTCAGTCCCTCCCCTACTGGCTGTTGTATAGTTCATGACTATTAGATCCAAAACAAGCCCCCACCCACATTGGCAGTGCTGATGACAGTGTCCAGAACAGAAGGACTCTGACTGGGTAAACAGAAGGATTCTTACTGGGTAGAACCCAGCCTTCCTTGGGAATCTTTTAAAGTTTCTATTTACCAGGAAAATCATCACCTCCCTCACCTGCCACATTGGTCAAATATCTGGGGCAGTGGTATCTAGTTCCAAGTCACTCTGAACATTTCGTACCATCTTAAAGACCCCCAACCCTGCTGACTTTTCCACCATTTTGCCTCTCTCTGCTCCCCACCCCTGGTAGCCTTGGCAATTTGATCCCCAGTAAACCTTTCTTTCTACCTATGGAGTGGTTCAGTTCATTGATTTGACCAATCCACTCATTAGCCAAAAAGGGCTACAGCAAGCCAGCTGCTGGCTGAGACCTAACTTATAGGAATATCTGTGGAAAGTAAAGGATGAATAAGAAATGGATACGGGAATGGATGAATGTAACGTGGCTCCCTGAACTCATTAAATTTGCTCCCTGGCACTCTGTGAAAATTGGATCGCATCAGCAGTCCTCTCATTAACCAATTTTCTTGTGTATAAACACCATGCAATAAATATATTCATGTTACTAAGGTGGCTGCATCACTACCAGGTCCTACAGCACCACCACAGTTGGTGTTTGACCAGGACAGTAAGAGTGGCTTGTGACTCAAGTTCAGTCCCTTAAGTATGACCTGAGTGAGTGCTGTGTAGTTTTGTGCATGCGTGTACCCTTGAGCTCCACTCTGTGCAGAGACAAAACCTTCCGGCTTAACTTTGTCAGCCTTTGACCCAAGCATCCCCCTGGCCCCACCCCTCCGTCCCACCCCCTGGCTCTCCTGTCCTTTCTGGGGTTTCTTTACACACGGATTTGCCCAGCTTGACTCACAGCCACATCTCCCCAACACCTGTTCACTGGACACAGGCACGCACACATGCACACATGCACGCATGCACGCATGCACGCATTTGTTCTATCAGCATAAGAAGTGGGTCTCTGCTACTCCAGCATCCCCTGGGGCTGTCATTCCAAGCAGAAGCATTAAAACAACAGTAGAAAATTCCTCTCTGCGTACAGCCACATTCACTTTGATATGTTTTAAATAAGTTAATCTTGCTTAGCATTCCTTGTCCCAGCGCACTTGGCCAGCCAGCACACTGGCTCCGTTCTGACTCCCTGTATTTGTGGGCAGGTCTCACTCTCTGCTGGGTTCTTTTGCACTTGGGCTTGCAGCTTATGATTTCTGGGACCTTAATTCCCTCCTGAGTTCTCAGACTTTTCTCCCTATTTGCCCTTTCTCTCCTCTCCCCAAGCTTTCTTCTCAAACACCTACAGAACTTCCCTCTCCCTACTTTCCCAGAGAGTTCCCAGCTTCATCCCCTCCCCACTCCTCCACTCTCCCCATCCCCCCTTCTCCCCCTCACTCCTGCCCCTCCATGCTCTATTGAGCACTTACATACTTCTGCAAAGGAACCCAGTAAGTCATCCCTTAGCTGCTTCCCATCACAATAATCAGCATTTTCAGAAGAGTCTTTGTTTTTTTATTATTTTAGATTCTCTACACTTAGAAGAACCTAAAGAGATTACTGTGTTCAAAGCAATGACCCTCTTATCATATGGTTTGTGTGTCTACTAGCTTCAGGGAAGGGGACTTTGAAGCTTTTATGAAGTGGAATCTCTAGTGTTGCTGGGGACTGTGAACACTGCTCAGCTGAAAATGACCTTTGACCCTCATGTCTGATCCGCTCTTCTGTGAGGATCAAGGTCTGTGGGAGACTGGGGGATGCTGGGAACCAAATGGGAGCATGTGAGTGCTTTAAGAAACATTACTTATTCAGGAGGTTTTGAACACAGTGCTATTCTAAACGGAAAATGCCTGACAAGCTGAATTATTTAATAAGAGTTGGAATTGGCTCACTAGAACCTAGACTGTCTCGCCTACCTAGATCTCTCTCTTAATAACAACAACAACAATAACAACAACAACACAGAAACCTCTTATTTTCCAAGGGTCAGTGGGTGTAGAGAGCTGCTGTTTCAGTGGCTACACGTTTGCATTTCCAAGATTGGCCCTGGCCGCATGTTTCGCCAGATGTAAACATTTAGCTGCGCAGTTGCTAGGCAGATAGGCGTGCCTTAGCCACTGCCAATCCCGAGGCATATTGGGTGGTGAGCGAACAGCCAATCAAAAGTGAATACGTCACTCTAGGCGTTAGATCTGGTGCCGAAATCCGGGTTAAGTTCCAGGCGCGAGAATCCAAGTGCGCAGATTCTCCACGAGAGCGAAACCCATGTGCGGTTTTCCCAGGCGGCAGATCCCTACGCGTTAGCGGAAGGAACCCTGAGCTTCGAGAACGGTTAACAAATTGTGGATGTGCGGGGTCACCTCCGGAAGGTATGCTTGGGATAGAAACCCTCGTCGCGGGTGGATATTCTCCCATTGCCACCGCAATAGCTAGCTTCTTGTTTGCGTTGCTTTCAGCTATTAGGGCAAGTCAAAAGGTTTCACGAGAGGTCCGTTCCAAGCTATCAGAACCAGAGTGTGTTAGTTTGAGCCGGCGGCAGGCCAAGGAGCCTGGAGAAATAGGGTGCTCAAAAGTAACTAGGACTACTGCAGAGTCCTTGGAACCACCAGCAGGTGGGAAAAAGTGGGTGCAAAAGAGAATCCGGTGGACAGAGGAAGCCGGGCGGTGGCGACGCACGCCTTTAATAGTGAAACAAAGGATTTTGGAACCGCGCACAGCCGCGGCCGCTGCGACAGAATCGCGCACAGGCGCGGACGACAGCGGTGAAACGTGTAGCTGCTTCTCGTGGGAAGGGAAGCCTGAAAAATTGTCTGGGCGCATTTTGCGGCCCGGGAGAGGGTCTTTTTTTGTGTTTCTTTCACAGGCGAAAACAATCTAATTCGGCCCGTGGCACATGGCAAGCGCGGTCGTGAAGGCTGAGCGCGGCCTGGAGCCGCTGGCCCCCCGTGGTGCAGACGCAGCTGCAGAAGCGGGAACCTTCGGAGGATCAGAAAGAAGGAAGCTGGATTACAAGATTTCGGCTGACTCTCCTGCCATTGTGGCTGAGTATATCGATGTGGGATTTAATAAAATCTTAAACTATTCCAGAGGTTTTTAGTTCAAATTTAAGGTTTTAAATAAAAGCAAAATCTCTCAGTTCGAGACTGCACCTAAACTGGCAGACAGGCAGGCAGAGAGAGGTTAAGTGCATTTACATTTGAATTAAGACACGCAGGCTGCGGCCAGAAGCAGTTTTCGTTCTGAGTCTAAAGACCAGATCCTAAAAATGTGCCTATATTCAAAGTTGTTAAAAATAAGATGCCTTAGATTCCTTTAAAATGTGTAACAATTATTAGAGAATAAAATTGGCTTTTATCCGATATTCTCATGAGACAAAAAAGATTGGTTATTAAATTAATCCAAAATAAAGTTCAAATTTAAGTTTTACACAACCTAACTTGTCTTGTCCAGCTACCATTTCAATAAATGTTTACATAAAAAATATTTTTATACCATTCCTTTACATTTTTGGTAAAGGTAAAAGGTTTATAGGTAATAAATTTATTCATAGTGTTTAAGAGCCCATGAAACAATATTTGTTAAAAAATAATTGCTTCAGAAAATGGGTAATGATTTATATTTTACATATATGTACAAATTTTGTTGCCTTAATACAAAAAGGATAAGAGGTTAAATCCTTTGGTGTATATTATATTTTACCAGTGGATTTCTCTAAAGAAAATTTTTTCTACAAGCTATCGCTTCAATATAGCGAGCTTTTAAAATTTTTAAAATACTTGTTACTTCAAAAAAGTATTCAAAGACAGTGTCTTTCAATGTTTGAGTCAATTTGACTTTAGAAATAACTCAGCCATTAAGGCTGGACTTAATTTAAAATATAAAGGCTAAACTCCCAGCGGCCACGTGGTGTCTCACAACCATTTGTGGTGGGGATCTAACGCCATCTTCTGGCTTGTGAGTGTACATGCAAAGAAAAATAGTTTACTTTAATCTTGATTTACTCTTAGTAATTTTTAAAGGTTGTTAAGAGATATTATTTGACTAAAACCTCATTTTAAGCTTACCATAAGAGGATTTAAAACCTCTGTTTAATGTTTTCAAAGGGATGTAAGTCCTAAATTAAATCATATATATATTTTCTTGAGTTTATCTTGCTTCAACACAATTTATGTGTTGTAGTCACTGTTTTAAATGTTAAAAAGGGGTATATCTACCTTTGTCTTGTTAAATATGTTTCATAAAGTGCAAAATGTTTCGGCTACAAAATTTAATATCTCTAGCCATTTAAATAACATTAAATTTAATAAGGTGTTTGAAAATACATCTACACAACCGGTGTTGGTGTGTGTAGACCCTTCATTTTTCCTTATGTTATCCAACCTTCAGAATAATTCTGATATCTTGGATTGTAAAAATGTTACATGCTTTTTAGCACAAGGCTAGAATGGATCACTAGACCTAGCCTTGGTTGTGCATGTGCCTACCTTTGTGCCCATCTCAGTACATCGTTATGGAGACTTAAAATAGACTTTGGTCAATCAGAGAGTTGATTGGCTCTAGCCCATGTGAAGGGGCTCACAAATGTGGCTCAAATAAGCTGTGTCAGCAGCCCCACATCCAGGTGTTACACCTCTAAGATTTGTGAATGATGCATTTACTTAAAGCCATGATCTTTCTGCTTATTTAAAAGGAAAGTGAAATGGGAAATTGGACCAGATACAACAGTGATTGCAAATCAGGATTTCCAGCCTTGATGGAGTGTGGATGGAGCCTGTTTCCCGTGGAGATTTTACTTCTTAAAAATAAATTTCTTCTGCCTTTTCTTTCTTTCTTTCTTTCTTTCTTTCTTTCTAAAGAGCGGGAATAGGCCTGCTTGATATACAGTCCTATGATGTGAATTAGTATTCATAAATGGTTGGTTTGTAAGCTCAAAGCCCAGCAATATAAGTGACAAGGTAGCTTATCGCCTAAGCACTCGCAAACCTTGGAGCAAGCATCCCTCCCTGAAATTTGATGATCTAGGCTAGAAAATAGCCTATGACAGAGACCCTCTCAGTCTATGCACCCCAGGAGCTCAGCTCATTTACACTGGGTAGATGAGAGGTCTTGTCCAGTCAGCTCTTGCCTAAATAATTGTGGTACCTGATAATAGGTTGACAGCCCTCGCACCCCTGGGAGCTATATATACTCCATTGCACAGGGATGGGTGTCAATTCTCTTTATATTTCCTTAGCCCGTACACCCAGAGGACTCGTTTCCATGGCACCTGGAAGGGTAAGGAAAAATCTTCGGGCTGTGAGCTCTTGATCGCTTACTCCCCCCCCAAGATGGAGTTTGCTTGATCGGGTTTGAGTTCGAATCTTATTTGGTACTACATTTAATCGGCAAAAGGCTGTTTCATATTAATAATTTAAACAGGGAGAGATGTAGAGAGCTGCTGTTTCAGTGGCTACACGTTTGCATTTCCAAGATTGGCCCTGGCCGCATGTTTCGCCAGATGTAAACATTTAGCTGCGCAGTTGCTAGGCAGATAGGCGTGCCTTAGCCACTGCCAATCCCGAGGCATATTGGGTGGTGAGCGAACAGCCAATCAAAAGTGAATACGTCACTCTAGACTGCACTTAAGCGGGACCCCTTCCTCAGCTCAGCCTCTCTCTCGCCCTTCCGCGTCTCTCCACGTTTGTCCACGTGGGTGATAAAGATTAAAAGCCTCATTTACAGTAACTACCTGTTCTCTGCGTCTCGTGATTTCTCCGCGGACGCAAAAGCGCCAGGGGGGCGCGTTAGAAGTGGGGATAGGAGATATGTATTCTAAGATCATTAGTGGATGAGATGTGTGTGTGTGTATCCCACTAAATTATAAATATATAAAATTCTACAATAGATTTTAATTAAAATAATTAACTAAAATTTTAACTTATAAATCAAGCCGCCTTGAGAATCATTACTAGTAACAATATACTATGATAAAAGCTACCTGAAATTTGTGAAATTTTTATTTCTGGAATTTCTTTTAATCTATGTGTGTATACACACATCGTGGCACACCTGTGGAGCTCAGGGGACAACCGCATGTATTGGCCTCCCCTCCACCCTGTTTGAGACAGGGTACCTTGTTTCCTAGTGCATCCTCCAGGCTAGCTGGCCCGTGAGCCTTAGGGGCCTCTGTCTCTTCCATCTCCATGTAGGAATGCAGGCTTACAGCAGTGCACTACTGTCTCTGGCTTTATGCAGATTCCAGGAATTCAAACTTTGGCCCTTCAGCCTATTCACTAAGCAACCTCCCCAGCCCATCATTTCTGGAATTTTCTATTCACTATTTTCACTGAAACCAGGGAAGGAAAAAACTGGATAATGGGAGATTCCCAGAATATGTAATGCTAACACGGGCCATTTTAAAAGTTAAGAGTGACCTTTATTCTCTAAAGAATATTTGCTTTTTATTGTAAAATAAAAAGCACACACGTGTGTGAGTATTCCTGAGTGTGAGTGCATGTGTACATGCCTGTGGATGCCCACGGCTGATACTGAGAGTTTTCCTTATCCCTCTCTACCTCACTGAATACAGAGCCTGACTATGAAGCTAGGCTTGCTAGCTAGCTTACCCTGAGGAGCCCTGGTCTTATCTCCCCGGGGCCATGTTGCTTTGGCCTGAGGCTGGTTAGTTTGAGACAGGGGTTATTGAAGGAATTCAATGTAAGGCTAAGTCTCCATGGGCTTTCCAGCAACAGACCATGTATCTGCTTTGTATGAGAGGCTCTCTGGTTGCTCCTCGTGTGATTCCAGGGTCCAGGGATCCATTTTTGTCCTATTCTCTCAGCAAGGTACCATCCTGGTGGGGACTGGCTACAACCACCAGGGGGAGCTTCGGAGTCTTTGCCCATCCCACCAGAACAGAGTCCTGAAGGGTAGATGGCTCACAGGCCCTGCCTTGTAACTCCAGTCCCCTAAGGAAAGGATTGGATTAACCACATCCACGTTTTCTCTAAATCCCACGTGTCTCTCATGGAGGGAATAGGCTAATTTCCCATCATGCATCAGTGAGAAAGGGACGTCTCCACGTCAGTCCCTCAGTATTCCTCTGGTATATGCAGAGGAGCTGTGTAGGCAAGCTCTGCATTCAATCGAGAGATGGTGCATAAATGAATAAGGTAGAGAGAGTATCAGCCTTGGTAGTTGTCTTAGGGTTTCACTCCTGTGAAGAGACACTATGACCATGGCAACTCTTATAAAGGTCAACATTTAATTGGGGCTGGCTTACAGTTTCAGAGGTTCAGTCCATTATTATCATGGTTGGAAGCATGGCAGCATCCAGGCAGACATGGTGCTGGAGAAGGAGCTGAGAGTTCTACATCTTCATCTGAAGATAGCCAGGAGGGTCTCTCTTCTGCACTAGGTGGAGCTTGAGCATAGGACCTCAAAGCCAGCGTCCACAGTGACACACTTCCTCCAACAAGGCCACACCTCCTAACTGTCCCTTGGGTCAAGCATATTCAAACTACCACAGGCGTCTACACATATGTACATATACACTCACACACATGAATACTCAACACAGGTGTGTACAAAAAAGATTTACAATACAAAGCAGATATCCATACAAAATAAAAGTCATTCTTAATTTTTCTAATAGCTCACGTTAATCCTACCAATACAGAGTATATACCTTCTCTGTACCATTCCTGAAATCTGGACATCCATGAGTAACTGTTTTACCTTAGTGTCAACTTTATCCAACCAAGAGCTACCCAGACATTTGGGTGAGTCTGACAGTGTCTCAGGATAAGGTTGGCACTCCTGTTGGTAACTGAGTGAAGTGCTTTTCATTCACAGTGTGGTTAGACATTGTCCATCCAGTGAGGGCCTAACAGAACACAACGGCTGGCCTCCCCTTGTGAGAGAGAAGCCTTTCTGCCCAGCCGCTGGATTAAATTGACTTTCCTTTGCCTTCAGACTTGAACAGAAATGATGGTGCTTCCTGGCTTGGACTTCAGCTTTCAAAAGCAGACTTTCTGCTTCTCTGGCCTTTAGCCATGAATTGCCCCACCATCACCTCTGCTGGGTCTTCAGCTTAGTAGCTTGTCCCACACACCTTGAGATTTGCCAGAGTCCATAAGTGGATGAGCCAAGTGCTTATCATATATGCATGTATACATATATGCATGTGGGATGTATGTTCATGCTAATGTGTGTTTTTTGTGCACACATGTGCATGCATGCATGTGAGTACATGTGTCTATGCACATGTGTACACATGTGTGCATGACTGTGCATATGTGTGC
This sequence comes from Arvicanthis niloticus, assembly GCF_011762505.2. Lineage (NCBI taxonomy): Eukaryota > Metazoa > Chordata > Mammalia > Rodentia > Muridae > Arvicanthis > Arvicanthis niloticus. The sequence goes on along the minus strand of NC_047674.1, from coordinate 28,148,823 downwards.
ATACATATGTGTGCATGTGTGCTTGTATGCGCTATGTACATGTGTGTGTGCATGCCTGCACGTGTGTGTGTGTGTATGTGATGTTATAATTTGAATCTTAAATGTCTCCCAGAAGGCCATAATCTTCAGCTTGGCACTTTTGAGAAGAGGCTGGACCCGTGAAAAAGGGATGTAGCTTCTGCTTAGTGGACAGAGTGCTCAACTTGGATTCAGTACCCAATAGAGCCTAACACTGTGTGTAACGGTACACACCGTAATCTCAGCAGTGGGGAGGTGGAAGCAGGAGGATTGGAAGTTCAAATCTTGGGTTCCTGGGGCATGCATTTGAAGAGGATCTTGGGATTATGGATCTTTCTGTGGGGCAAATGGCTTTGCTCTGCATGTGCTGTCAGTGTAGTGGCAGCCACTGCAAGCCAAAGAAACCTTTCTTACTTATACATTGATTATCTCAGTTATATTGTTGTCACTACACATGCACACATGCACACACAGGCATGTGCACACATACATGTACATGTGCACACACATGCACCACACGCACACACACGTGCACTGGTACAAAGATGAATGAGAAGAGGTGGAAGCCTGGTACACAGAAAGCAGATACCCCACTCTCTTTCTTCATTTCTGTGTCCCAGGGATGAGAAGGCTCAGTCTGACCTCCTTGCATGAGGCTCAGCCGGAGGTTCAGTTGCAGAGGCTTTTCAAGGTGCAGGAAGAATCAGCCTGAACTGGCAGTGTTCCTGTCAGTAAAAATGGCCTTCGGGATACCCTCAATGGCCCAGTGTCCTACGGTGTGACCTCAGCAACAATCCTGGGCATCTCCTCAGCTACAATTGACAGCCCCTCTCCCATACAGATGGAGAAGCCAGGTATGTACAAGACCAATCCCTGGATGGGGAGATGATTTCGGTGGCTAAAGAGCTTGCACACAGGCATCAGGACTTTGAATCCCCTGCATTCACATAAATGTCAGGTGAGCATGGCCATGGTGCCTTGCCTATAATTCCAGCCTTAGAAGGACCCTAGACCAAGCTAGTGGGACTAGCCATATTAGAGAGAGAGCCCTGGGTTTGATTACAGACCCTGCCTCAATGAATAAGGTAGAAGAGCCAAGTAAGATGATTCTCAACATCAACCTCAGGCCTCCCCATGCTCATGTACATGCCTGTCCACACACATACGACTACTCATTATGAAATGTGTGCACACACATGTGCCCATACATATGCAAACCATGTATACACATGTACATGCCATAACACACACATACACACACAGCCCCAAATGCAAAACAAAAAGCGGTTCTTGTGGAAAGCCAAAAGGGGACAAGGGGACCAAGGGGTGAGGGGAATTTGTGTTCTGACTGCCTCTCAGTAGTGACTGCAGAGTCTAAATACTGCTGGGTGCCCTTCAGTGATAGGTCTGTGTACTGGCTGGTTTTGTGTGTCAGCTTGACACAGTTGGAATTTTCAGAGAGAAAAGAGCCTCCCTTGAGGAAATGCCTCCATGAGATCCAGCTGTAAGGCATTTTCTCAATTAGTGATCAAGGGAGGAGGGCCCAGCTCATTGTGGATGGTGCTATCCCTGGGCTGGTAGTCCTAGGTTCTATAAGAAGGCAAGCAGCTGAACAAGCCAGTAGGCAGCACCCCTCCATGGCCTCTGCATCAGCCCCTGCCTCCAAGTTTGTCCCCTGTGTGAGTTCCAGCCCTGACTTCCTTTGGTGATAAACAGCAATGTGGAAGTGTAAGGTGAGTAATCCTTTCTTCCTCAACTTGCTTCTTGGTCATGATGTTTTGTGCAAGAATAGAAACCTGACTAAGACAGTCTGGGTCTGACTAATGTTAGTCTCAGCATTGTGTGGACACCACAGCGTGTGTGAGTGTGTGTGTGTGTGTGTGTGTGTGTGTGTGTGTGTGTGAGTGATTTGGGAGTGATGTACAGTGGGACTGACAAGATAGGATCTGGGCATTTTTCTTTTCTTTTTAAGACAAGGCACTACTACTCTGTCGAGCCCAGGCTGACCTGGAGACATTATGAAGTACAAGCTGATCTTGAGCTCACAGCAGCCTTTCTGCTTATCCCACCCCCGCCCCAAGTATGAGACTGAAAGAATACCAGTGTAATTTTGTTTGGTTTTTGAGACAGGGTCTCATGCTTTCCAGGTTGGCCTTGAACTTGCTATGTAGTCATGAATGATCTTGACTTTCTAAACACTCTGCCTCAGAAGTGCTGGGTTTCAGGCATGCAGCACCATGCCCAGCTCATGAGGGGCACCGGGGATTTGTGCGCTCTGGGCGAGCACCCTGCTGACCACAGTGTAATTTTGACTTGAATTTCCCCGATTAAGAGAACTGAGCATTTTTTCCTGTTTCCCAGCCACTTATATTTCCATTCATTTGCTCATTATTGATTAGTTTATTTGTCCTTTTGGTGTTTTATGTTGTTTAGTTTGTCACATATCCTAGATGTCCGTCCCTGGGTGGACGAGCAGCTGGCAAAGGTTTTCTCTGGTCCAACAGGTGGTCTCTTTCACTTTGCTATACAGAACCTTTTGAATTCGGTGCAATCTAGTTAGCCAACTTTCTCTTTTATTGCCTGAGCTTTGGCAGACAATCTTTGCTTCCTCCTGGAGCCTGAGGTGCCTTCCCGGTGTTTCTCTCTTGTGATTCCAGTTTCCAGCTTCACGTTAAAGCTTTGACCCTCAGCGATACAGTCTTATGAGACCACTGTGATCCATTTGTTACCAAAATACTGTTAAGCAACATATCGCTGTTTTACAAGGTGTTTTTGTTCCTATTTGTTTCCCACGTCCAATCAAGCACCTATAAAGGAAAAAGAGAGGAGAAAGGCCCCTGGTCCCAAACTAAAAATTCTTTTAGTATAAACATAACCATCAGAACCTGGGCTGAACCATCCATGTGCCAAGCTCACATATTATAGTATCTTGATTCGGACTGATTTAGACAACTTTTTATCTGTTTGTTTGTTGTTGGTTTTGAGACAGGGTTTCTCTGTGTAACCCTGACTGTCCTGTCACTCCCTCTGTAGACCAGGCTGGCCTCGAACTCATAGAGATCTGCCTGCTTCTGTCTCTGCCTCCCAAGTGCTAGGGTTAAAGGCATGTGCCACCACCACCCAGCTTTAGATAACTTTTAAGCAATTTCAGGTTTTTTTTCCCCTCCTGATACTTCTATTTTGAAGCAAGCACACATGCTATCTGTTTATACATTTCTCTGGGTTTTGAGTGATCGTGAGCATGTGACTTTCTTCTGTGGGCTGCATGGCTCTGTAAGGGACTCCGCAAAGCTTCGGAGCACAGCTGAGCGCCAACGCCCTTAAACAACTCCTGAGCTACCGACAGAGACTCAGAAGCCTGTCCTGGGAGAGGCAATGACTGAGCATTATCACTGGCAACTAGAAAGCCTTCCTCCGCCGACATTGCAACTACTCAAAAGGCTAATGAGACAGATCCCAACAGTCCCATCCCATCCCATATCAGGCAGACAAGCAGAGCATGAGCTGGGTCTAAAAGCTACTTCCTGCTCTAATGAGACTCTGAGGAGGAGAACTTCCGCTCAGTCTCCCCAGCTGATCACAGAGGAGTAGTAACTCCACTTTCAGACGCAGAACACGTTTTCCCCAGACTATTTCCAGCAGTGGACTCTAAAAGGCTATGGCCCAATGCTAGGGCAGTGACCTGGCTGGTACCCGGAGGCACCACAGAGTGAGAGTATGCTCATTTTCTGTTTGTTTGTTCATTGTTGGTTTAGAAGCAGATTCTTGCCATAACATACTCCAGGATGGCCTCATACTAGCAACCCTCCTGTCTCAGCATCCCCAGAATAGGGATTACAGGTATGCACAACCATTTTTTTCCTCTACTGAGTTGGCAAGCAGTGTTGAATTGGGTAAATAGAAGCATCGCAAAAAATAAATCTAGAGCGAGCAGGTGATGGAGAATCCACGCATGCTGAGATTTGGTGTAAAAACTTCCTTTTCACTCATTGAGAACGTTCTCATACTTGGAGTGCTGTATGAGTGCCCCGGAAGGAGGGCTGATAAGACTTCAGAGGCAAATGAGATGGAAAAGTTAGTTAATGGGCTCCAAAGCTCTGCTTAGACTTCTGAGAGGCTCAAGGACAGCACAGCTGGGCCCTGGCAGCCTTTGATCACGAGACCCCTCACCCAGGTGCACCAAGAGCAAGCCAGTGACCTGTGTGCAGAGCAAAGGGACAGGCACCCCTGAGAAAGTCCGGCCAAGGAATACAAATAAGAAAGATCAATATCCGGGCCCTGTCTGATGTGGAATCAAAGCAGGCAAATACAATCAATCAAAGCACATAAAGCAGTTTTAGAAATGGCAATATAAAAACACATGGGTGTCTGAAGTGCCTCTAAAGGTAACCAGTGTGTCACTGTGTATAGTGGCTGTAAATTAGTCTCCTAGTGTCTTACTGACGCTTTCCGAGTTATGCCACATAATACTTTTTTAGATTTTACTGTGTTTCACCTTTAATTATGTGGATGCGTGGGAGGGGAAGTAATGTTTAGATTGTAATCAATCAGGCTTAAAAATAATTGTAGTAATACATTATATTAGCATATAACATATCACATTAATTATGTAAATGATATGATTATTATGATGAATATTCTCAGTAATAATTGTAATGCAAATTCAATGTATAAGAAATGTTTCTGCTTATACTAGTGTGGCTGCATCGAAATGGTGTGAGTTTTCACACATTTGTTTTGTGTGATGGGATAAACAGTAAGGTACTTTCGTAGACAATGATGTGTAGTAACGACAACAGCTGTGGAGAGGGTGAAATTAAAAACAGAGTTCAAGGAAAAAAAAACCCACTGCCTTAATTAATTTTTAAAATGGATATTCTTGAGTATCAAATTATTATCATTCTGAAATTTCACTGGGAATTGTATGTGTGTGTGGGGTATATGGGTGGGTGTGTATGTGTATCTAAGTGCACTCATGTATGCATCTGTGCATGAGTGTGTATGTGGGTATATGTGTACAAGTGCGTGTGAGTGTGTCTATGGGTGTGTGTGCACCTGTGTAGTATATACATGCACAAGTGTGTGAATGGGTGTGTGTGTGCATGTGTGTATATGGATGTATTTGTATGAGTGTGTGAGTGCCTGTGTGTGTATATGGTGGTGTATGGGTGTATATGGGTGTGTGTGTGCATGTGTGCACCAGTGTATATATAGGTGTATGTGCATCTGTGTGTCTATGGTTGTGTGCACAGATGTGTGTGCATGTGTGTATATATGTATAGCATGCACTGGTGTGTGTATGGGTGTATGTGCATGTGTATATGTGTGCAAAAGTGTGTGCATATGTGTATATGGGTGTGTGTGTGCAAGTATGTGTATGGGGCTGTGTGTGCATGTGTGTATGTGGATATATGTGTGGGTATGTATGCATGTATGTACACTCATGTGTGCATGTGTATGCATGCATATGTGCACTGTGTGTTTATACATGCCGGCATCTGAGTCTGCAAGCCCAAGGTCTGTATCAGGGTCTTCCTCACCCACTCTCTGCCTCATACTCCAGGAGATTTCTCTCACTGAACCTTAGCTTACCCATACTGCTTGGCTGATTACCCAGCTAGCTCCAACTGTCTGTCTGTCTGTCTGTCTGTCTATTGTGGACATGCACCAATGTGCTTGGCTTTTTATGTCAGTTCTAAGAATCGGAAACAGCATATACCTTATTGACTGAGCTAGCCCCTTCCACTAAGAACTTTTAATTAATAAATTACATAATAGCTTCATTTTTATGTTCAATAATTATAGGTATTTAATCTCTTGTAAAAATTTAAAATGTCTACCTAAACAGAATAGTCTTGAAACTCATAGGAATGTGTCAAAAATATTTGTAAACTGCTGTTTATCACTCTTAAGCCTGTCCAAATGTCTCACAAACAGGTCATCATACCTTGATCAGATAAATTTGGGGTATACTTCACCTCCAATTTGTAAAAACACACAATCCCTATTGAGTTCTCAGAGAAACATTGCTGTGTAGGGGCTTCTCTAGTTTCTTTTAACTCTGTGTCTTCCAAATGTATTTGTTTATTGATCCAACTTTCTCAAATATCCATAATAATACACTGAGACCGGTTAGGATAGAGACTACTCTGCCTTACCTCATAGCTACTGAGACTGAATGCCTGCATGTGTTAAGTTTTAATAAAAATTAGTTTATATATAATATATTTTACACAATATATATTAATTACAGATTGTATTCAAGGAAAACACACAAGTGTAATAGGAAAGAATTGACCCTCTCACCTCCACACATGTATTCCCTCTCTCACACACACAAAATAAACGTAATTTTAAAAATTAAAACAGAGGTTTTTAAAAGCTACGCATAGTCTTTTAAATTTTTAAATGAAATATCTAGAGACCAGTTGAACAAAGTAGTATTGCCACATGTCACAGTTGTTCAGAACTGGTTACAGGCTAGCCCATTTCTGTACCAGTGTAGATATTGGTATAGAGTATTTTAATGTCAGTTTTAAGAACCTGAAATATCCCTACTCATTCATGGCATGCACTTTATTGACCAAGTTGGCCCCTTCCACTGAGAACTTCTAAATTAATAAATTATATAATAGCTTGTTTTTTATGTTCAATAATTATAACTATCTAACCTTTAGCATTTCTGTTCTCAGAGGGATCTGTTCTTGCAGGTGCTGGCTTCTGTGGAGCAAGGTAGCTTGTATTTGAATGTCTGGGAAATGACATCATCAGGCTCAAAGGACAAGGGCATCCTAAGTGAGCAACCTAGGTGAGCAAGTGTAACATGTCATTTGACATCCATCCCAGGAGTGCCTGGCACTTCAGTCTCCTGCTGCAGGATAGTTGTGTTGTTTACTGGTAAAACCTGTTTCTAATTGTGTTGCTCAGCCTTGGCACACACCTTTAATCCCTCTGGCTGGAATGCAGACATGCCCTTAGTATACATCTTAAATCCCAAACAATGAAGGTAAAGTTGTAGAAAGAAGCTCCCACATTTCAAAGTGATGTCTAGTTGAGTGGCAGACAAAGTGACGAATCAGAGAAAGATTTAGCAGAATAGGCTATGCCCAAGTTCGTGAGAAGAGCCAGGAAATCCAAGGTATTTAAGAGAGAACAGTGAGAAAGGAGGAGACAGTTTTACTAGGAGAGTTTTACAGAAGCAGGTTGTGCTAGACACAGGTGAAGAGAGATAAGCCAGAGAATGAGAAGGAATCAGAAGATTAAAACAGACTGCCAGAGATTATGAGACCAAACAGAACAATTTAGGAAAAACTGAGAGAAGCCAGATTGAGTCAGACAGCTTGGCCAGGAGTTTAAGCCAGAACAGCTTCCTTGAACCAACCAGCTAGAATTCAGAAGTAGAAAGGGTGAGCTTATTCAGCAGCAAGTCTCACAGGCTGAAAACATTTTACACCAGATAAGATTGTGTGGAGGCTAGAAGCTTCCAGGACTAGGCCTAGGTTAGCAGACAGAGGCAGTAAACTTCCAAGAAGACAATTAGGTCTGGGGAATAAAAGTTACACTCACAGCCCCCCAATAGACCAGTTTCTTGGGCTCTTCCAAGCACCAAGGGAGCCAGAGAGGCCTGGGTCCCACCCCAAGGAAGAACAGCTCAGAGCAGCCTCTGTGGTCTATGGAACTGTGCCAGTTTGGCTCTGTGAGTCTTAAAGGACAGTTACGAGTTTACTGAATCACAGGTTTCCTGTAGGATTCACCTTATTTGTGTACCTGTATTATAAAAGCGACATGGCAATTGTGCACTGCCCAGATGTGTTCTCTCACTTGTGACAATTACCAGTGATTTTGTCTGATCAGCCATCTTGGGGGAGGGGGGGAGTGGCCTTTAGAGAACTGTTTCTGTGCAAGCATTAGTTCTAGCCAGTCTCAGGTTTCTTTCACTGTTGAATCAAATCGGCGATTAAGTAACTACTCCTGCCCTCCACTCTCTGAAATGTTTGTTCAGCGCACAGGAAAGAGAGAGCAGGCACACAGACGTTCGGGGTGCTGGAAAGGGATCGCAAACCACAGAGCAACGAACACTGAGAGTGGGGCAGTTGTTGAGCACCTCCTCCCATTTTGTTTAAATTTTGTTTTTTGAGGGTGGGGTCTCTTCTCTTAGGCTAGACTTAAACTCAGTATGTAGCCAAGAGTGAGTTTGAACTTTGGATGCCCGTGACTCCTCCTCTGGCTGCACCACGATGCCCAGTTTATTAGGTCCTAGGGATCAATCCCAGGGCTTCCAGCATGATGGGCAAGCACTCTGTCTCCTGGGAGACTTCCTCAGCACCAAATCCTGCTCATTTCTAACCTGCATTGAGTCTATGACTTCGCCTAGGCTGAGTTTTCCTCCTCTTCTTCTAGAATTGTAGTGTGCATTACTAACAAGGAATTCGTTTGTACTCCTCTTGTGACATCACGATAGCTCTCACCTAGAAAAAGTATATTATATATGGCTCCCGCTTCTATTTCTTTGGAGGAATTTCAGTGAGATTAGCTTTAACTCCCGTTTAAATGTTTGATGAAGTTTGCCAGTGAGGCGACCCATTCCTGCTTTCTTTGCTGAGAGGTATTATTATTATTATTATTATTATTATTATTATTATTATTATTATTATTTCCATCTCCCTATCACAAATATGCTGATTTCCCTGGTTTCTTGAGTCCGTTTGATTATTTCTGATTCTAAGTGTTTTTCTATTCCATTTATGCAATCTGACTCGTGGTGCATTAAGTGGAGAAGAGGCCACTGACAGACGGTTAAATGTTGAGTACGCTCTCTAATCCTTTTAATTTCCTAAAGGTTTGTTGTAATGTCCTTGGTTTCATTCCTGATTTTAGTTACTGCATAGTTTTCTTAGTCTAGCTAAGGTTCATTAATTGCGCTGATCTCTTTACTCAGTTTGGTCCTGTTGGCTCTGTGGCTTTCCCCGCCAGTTTCCCGGATTTCCCCGATGCTCTCATTGGTCACTTACCTCTATCCTTGTCTCTGTTGCTCCTTCTGTGCTTCCTTCTCTGTCTCAGCTGCCCAGAGCACCATGGGCATGAAGAAGGGGTCTCTGCTAAGTCTGTAGATTCTTTCAGCTGATTTACTCTGCACAAAGCCAGGAACAGAAGGAGGGATAAACGGTTCCAATGTGCTGGGTGATTCTGTAAAATTTTAGTGTGTGTGTGTGTGTGTGTGTGTGTGTGTGTATAATCACTTGTTACTGGTTTCATGTTTCAACTTGAAACAAGCTGGAGTTATCACAGAGAAAGAAGCCTCCTTTGAGGAAATGCCTCCATGAGATCCAGCTGTAAGGCATTTTCTCAGTTAGTGATCAAGGGTGGGAGGGCCCATTGTGGGTGGGGCCATCCCTGGGCTGGTGGTAGTCCTGGGTTCTATAAGAAGGCAAGCTGAGCAAGCCAGTAAGCAGCACCATTCCATGGCCTCTGCATCAGCTCCTGCCTCCAAGTTCCTGCCCTGTGTGAGTTCCTGTCCTGACTTCCTTTGGTGATGAACAGCAACGTGGAAGTGTAAGCTAAATAAACCTTTTCCTCCCCAACTTGCTTCTTGGTCATGATGTTTGTGCAGGAATAGAAACTCTGACTAAGACAACTTGGATATGCAAGCACTTGTGCATGCACACGTGTGTATAAGCATGTGCACGTGTGTATAAGCACTTGTGTGTGCATGTGTATGTGTGGGGGGGGGCACAATCTGTGGGAGTCGACTGTACTTCCACACTGTGGGTCTAGGGCATAGGACTCAGGTCATCAGACTCCCCTTCAGTGGACTGGTGTCTTTCTTCATCACTTTTCACTCTAATCTTTGAGACAGGCTCTCACTGGATCTAGAGCTCACTGAATGGCTAGACTGGCTAGCCAGCAGGCCCCTGAGATCCTGCTGTCTCTTCTTCCCTGCACCAGGATTACAGGTGTACTTGGTCTGAAATGGCAATTCAGGTGCTCATGCTTGCAGGACAACCTCTTCACTGACAGCCCTCTCCCAGCCTAGCAGGAGAACATTGCCGGATGTTGCTGCCCGAGTACAGGATGTCAGCCTCCAAAACTGTGAGTCAAGCAAACGTCTTTCCTTTATAAATTGCTAGTCTGTGGTGTCTTGTTACAGCAACAGAAAACAAATCACAAGCCACTCTGAAGAAGTCAAGTACTTTTCTTTAAATTTTAATTTCTTCATCTCTAAAATTTGGCCAGAGTCCTTCCCAGCCCTCATTTTTATGAAAAGGCATTTTCTTGGGGCCTGCCTCTCAGATTAAACTATGGGTTTTTTGTTTGTTTGTTTGTTTGTTTTTTGGTTTTTGTTGTTGTTGTTTTGGCCTCTGGCAGAGACCTTTGAGTGAGTCGGTACTCCTGAGCTAGCACAGGTAGAAGACCAAAGGGGAGTGGTCCCTTTTGTAAAAGTAGATATGACTATTCTTGTCAAGAGACATGAGTCCCTTAGCAGGGAGAAATCTTGTCAGACAGAAGTTGGAATGCTATTCCAGAGAGGAATGTGTTACATGACCCCCTAAATATAGCACCATTTTGAACTCAGTGTCTCCTTCCTAGGCTTTCTGTCCATCCCAGACAGCTGTTTGCTCCACAGTGACTTTTGACGTTCTCCTGGTTCTGTGGCTCTGTGTTCACAAATCTTGTCTTCCATATGAGATGAGCTGAGATGTTCTTTGAGAGGTCAGAATGTGGACAGCCTGCTCAGTATGTGGTAGTCAGTTACTCTCGATGTATTCCTTGGTGTTCGTTAACCAAATAAAGACACTCTTTAAAAATTGGAATTCTTTTTGTTTGCTTGTTTCCGAATTATTATTTGGGGAGAAATTTCGAGAAACCAGTCCAGTCTATTAAAAAAAAAATGCCCACTTGAAATAAGCAAATTATATTATGCTACTCTCAACGATTAGATCATTTGCCAAAATTAAACAAGGTATTGTGTGCAAATATGAGATAAGCCTGTTGTTAAAGGCTGAACAGTGTCCTCAGAGGTGCTCTTGCCTGAGTTATGTGATCAAATGAGGGAACAGGAATTCTTAGAAGGGACAAGTTATAGAAACAGTCAAATAACAGTCATCTAAGTCCCTATGGGGCTCAAGCTAAGCTATCAGCATGCACTTACCCACCTTTAGCCTCAGGGACCCACAGCTCAGCCTTCCAAGAGCAAAGAAAAAGGTACCTTATGAATGGTTCATCATCCACTCTGGAAGCCAGTGGTTGCTTGCTGAATATGCCTCAGCAAGATACTTCCTTTATATTAGATGCTATGTTGGTCCAGGGCATTGGAGAAGCAGAGGAGTCTGAAAGTATAATAACTTTTATCAGGGGAAGTGTCCATGTGAGGAGAAAAAAATGAGGAGTAAACAAAAGAAAGGACAGGGGGTCCACTGAGCCATAAGGAAAGCTGAGCACTGGGCATGAGAATGGAACTGGAGATGAGAGGAACACTACCTGGGCATCTGTGACACATAAGAATACTCACTGAGCTGAAGAGTCCCCAGTAGACTCTGAGGACAACCCTGCTTGGTGCTCTGCCCTGTCCAAGTGCCAACTCATCAGCCCATAGGAGGCCAGGCCATGGCACAGCCACGATGGGTCTCCAAGGGGAGCAGCTAGGTCCCCATAACTGACAAGCTGCAAAGTGTGTTCACGACAGAGGCCCCCCTGTTAGCTTCACTGAATCAGTGACCTTTGTGAAGGAGCGTATTCCTCCCTTTCCTTGCCATGCTAGTCTCATGGAGACAGAAAGGCTGCAGGTCCTGAGGAATTGAAGGAAGCTGGTTCTTCAGTGTTATAGTCTGGGAAAACTCCGGTAATCTCCTCTCATTATAGGCTCCCAAGATCCATGCTTCCTCAGTCTTAGAAGTCCAGAAGACTCAATAAGCCATCTTACTTCTTTGCCACTGTCTAAAATTCGTTCTCCAAGGTCAAAGGAAACAATAAAGCGTATGTGTGCACGAGCGCATGTGTACGCACACGCTCACTTATACGTGTACATGTACATATGACAGAGACACACACATAGAGACAGATGTCTGGCCAATTTGGAATTTGTACCAGCTAAGCTCTGAGTCTAAATGTTTCAGCATTTACTCCTCCTCACCCTCCTTTGATTAAAACGAAAAAGCAGAACACAGCCAAAGACTTCATTTCGCCAACTAAAAAGAATACCTCTCAAGGTTTGTTTTTTTTCCTCCAGATTCCGAACAGCTTGGTAAAATTGCAACACAACTTGTCAAATACTCCCTGGCATCAAAACAGTCTCAAGATAACTGATGAAAAAAAAAAAAAAAACTAACCCACCACTTTCTGAAACTAAAAACTGCTTTTCATCAACCAAAACAAATGAAGCTTACATACTTTAAGCTGTGCCACTTTGGGTCTGGTCTACAGGAGCTGGCGCCACAGCCGCATGAGCGGCAGAATAACGAAGCCAATGATCGAAAACCTGAAGGTCATAGGCTTCTCTTTGCCCTGCATGATGTGATTTCTTCCACTTTTATTTTTAGAGCACCCTACTTACATTATGAGAAATAATCTAATCATGTTAAAACCATGTTGCCAGATAGTTCTTAGTAGATTAAGCTTGACTCACAAATAGCTTAAGAAATAACTTTGATAATATTTGCAAAAGACCGAGCTTTGTCGGGAAAACCTGATTCATTTTTTTTTCTATCTGACCTTTTTGCAAAATCAGCAAGAAAACCAAAAATTTTTTGTTTGTTTGTTTCAGGGAAAGGCTATTTGGCTCTTTTTCTCAGATCTGTGTGTTCAAATCTAATTTGGTCCAACTCAAAAGATGTAGGAAGTTAATGATCATTAACTCAAATGTTAATCTATACATGCTGCCATGAACAACTCTAAACTTTCCTTTGCTCAGAATTCTCATTGGAAATAGGAGAATGCTCTCTCCACCTCTGTGGTTATTCTTTCTCAAACCATTTCTCAACACACATATCTCAAACATATCACACACACACTTTCTTCCACTTAACCATTGTCTCCCAACATACTGCATGCACCTGCCATTGTGCCAAGGTCTGTGAAGCACGTAAAAGCAGATGAAACACATCCATCACTCACTGGGTTTTCATTTCAGCTAGGGAAAGAAAACAAGCCCATGTGTAGCCTACAGCAAATGACCAAACATTAGTCAGGTTGAAATGGCAAGTTGAGACAGAAATAATGACCTCTGTTTTTGGGTAGCATTTGAGCAGAGGTTGTAAAAGATGTGTCTGAGAGCTTTCTCTAGTCTTATAGAGTCCAGGATTCCACTGTGTAGGGAATGGTGCCACCCACGGTGGATGTTTTCCTATGTCAATTAACAGTCAAGGCAATGCCCCACAGACATGCCTGATCCAGCCTGATCTAGACAGTCCGTCACTGGGGCATTCTTCCTGGGTGATTTGATTTTACTTTGGGTCAAGTTGACAATTAATGCTGACATCACAGGGGGTATCACACAGATCAGAGAATGAAATGAGAGGTTGCATTCAAATCATGGTGGTAGAAATGGAGTCTATGGAGAAGACTCTCTGAAAATGAAGACTAGATAGGATGTGCCCCCTTTGAATGGATGAAGATCTGATATGGAATTTCCATTCTAAGACTGAATCCTACAAAAACTCAAACAAGAGAGTATATCTACATCACAGAAACAGATTCAGGAAAGAAATGGTGGGCTCTCACTGAGAGTGATACGGATGACTGGGAGGTTGAGTCGATGTGTACCTTTTCTCTGAAGATGATACAGAGAAGAAATGACAGTTCAAGGAAATGATAGAAGAAAAAGTTGTAGGGGGGAATTTGGAAAATTTGGCTGCTTTTATTTGGATGTGGTTGTGCCCACCAAAAGTCACATTGAAATTGGATTACCAACAGTATTAGAAGGTGGTGGCCCTCAGAAATGAATTAATGACTTTCTTAAGAGTCTACATTAAGGTCCTTGGGTCTCAAAGAACCAAACCAGTAACAGGGATAGTGGGTTGTTACAAGGCTAGATCATTGTGTTTCACCTCTTTCACACACACACACACAGACACACAGACACCTACCTACCATTCTGACACATGATGTCATGCATACACACACACCTACCTACCATTCTGACACATGATGTTATACACATACACACACCTACCTACCATTCTGACACATGATGTCATGCACACACACACACCTACCTACCATTCTGACACATGATGCATACACATACACACACACACCTACCTACCATTCTGACACATGATGTCATGCACACACACACACCTACCTACCATTATGACACATTATGTCATACACATACACACACACACCTACCTACCATTCTGACACATGATGTCATGCACACACACACACCTACTTACCATTCTGCTGTGTGATGTCATACCCATACACATACCTACTTAGCATTCTGACAGGTGATGTTACACACACACACACACACACACACACACACACCTACTTACCATTCTGACATGTGATGTCATGTACACACACACAGAAACCTACTTACTATTCTGCCATGTGATATCACAGATGTCATTAAACTCTCACCAGGAACTAAGAAGACACTCAGGTATCCTGCTGCAGCCACAAGACACTAGCTATAATATATCTGTGACAGGGGAATATGGCTCTCCTTGCATTATTATATTCTTCCCCAGCCCAGTTTGGTACCAACTGGACTCTAGCACTTTCTATACATATACACACCTCTGAGTCTTCTGTGCCCACTCCACAGGACACACTCCACAGGACATGTGCATGACATGAGATATCAGCACATGTTCTATCTGGGCTTCCTCAGATTCATCCACACAAGTATTCATACAACCTCTATGGAATATTTAAAATTTTTATTAAAGCCTTAGAGGAAACTGGAGGAAACTATGCTGTAGAAAAGAAGATTAATGTCTGCGTGCTAAATATGATTAGTAGATCCCAGAAGAGAGGAAAGGCATCACAGGGCACATGCATCTTCATGACTTGAGACCCATCACCCTCCTCACATACACACACCCTTACAGAGAAGCCCATCCTCTGCTCGTTTGCTGTTCTGAGCTCCACATTTGTCTCTATCCTGTACTCAGTGGGTCCTGACACTGAGCTATGCCCTTACTTCATATAGGCACACAATCCAGAAAACGTTCATATAGACACACAATCCAGGAAACAATTATTAGTGGGCCCTCCAAGTGTCCTGGTCAGTTATTACTGTCAACCTGACACAACCCAGGGTCCCCTCGGAAGAGGAAGCCTCACGTGAAGAATTGCTTTGATCACACTTTCCTGTAGCCATGTCTATGAGAGACTGTCTTGATTGATGTGGGGGCCTAGCCTACTGTTGGTGTGCACCATCCCTAGCAAGATGGTCCTGAGCTGTGTAAGAAAACTGGATGACCATGAGCCAGCAAGGGAGCCAGCAAACTTCATTCCTTTATGATTTCTGCTTCAGATCCTGACTTGATTTCCCTCAGTGACAGGCTATGACCTGGAAGTATATGTCAAATAAAAGCTTCCCCTAACCGAAAGTAAACTAGAATAATAAGTATGAGCTAATCCAGATGACAAAGCAGGGGTCTGGGATTAGGTCTGCAGGAGGCGTTCCAGCCCAACATTCAACATTTAGCTGTATCCTCTGAACTGCCCATGGGCAACACAACAGCAGCAGCTCCACACCTCATGTTAACCAGGTTCTCCATAGTAACAGGACAGAATAAATATTAAAAAGGAACTGGTTGGACCATCTAACAGTACCAGATGGTAACCCAACAGTGGCTAGGGAGGCTTAGAGCTGGATGATTTGACAGTCCCGATATATCACTAAAGGCCTGGAGAGTTCTTGCAGAGTCCTTGGTCCTCGATCTTTGTTGCAAGGTCAAGAAGCTGATGCTAATGAAGATGGCAGAAGCAGCAGCAGCAACAATGAGATGCATTTACCAGCAAGAGGTTAAGGCCCACAGGGAGACAGTGTTGCTTTTTTGGGGACCACTATATCTGGGTGGTGTGTGTGTCTATGTGTGTATGCATATATGTGTGTATTGTGTAGGCAACAGTATGTATATTTGTGTATATGTATGTGTGTGTATATGCCTATGTGTATGTATATGTGTGTGTGCCTATGCGAGTGAGTATCTGTGTGTGCATGTGTGTGTATGTATGTGTGTGTATGTATGTGTATGTGCATGTATGTTCGTATGAGTGTGAGTGCTTATATGTATGTGTACACACATGCTGCCCACTCTGGAAGAGGATCTCTCCAGTTCCTCCTTAGAAACACTGCCACAGACTCACCCAGAGGTTGTCACTTAGTTAATTTTAGATCCAAGCAAAATTAAGCATCATAAGCCCCTTGGGGAAAACTGTCTACAAACCTCAGGACAATGTTATCTATATACACATTAAAGGAAAGCTGCATTTTCTTACAGAGAATGCAACCTGCCCAAGTGTCCCCAGCCTATTGCTGAAAGAGTGTCTAAGTCTCCATGCAGAAGAATTTGTCTCCCCAGTTTCACCATCTCTGCTCTAGGACGAACCAAGGCCTTACTGTAACAAAACCTCCAGCCAAGGCCTTAGTGCCCCTGTAATGAATCCTCCCACTCTTCAGAAACTTTGAGAAACTACCCTTATCTTAAGAGCAAGTGGAGGGAAAATCATCCAACTGCAGTGGCTGAGATACAGTGGACAGACAGGAATGAGGGTGGGTAAACCCGATGATAGCTTCTATTATGTGAGGAAAGAGTTTGGGAACTGGTATGTATCAGTGCTCTCAATGGTGTGTAGCAGAGCCGTATGTATCAGTGTTCTCAAGAGGAAATGAACCAACGGGATGAACACCTACATTAAAAGAAATTATTAAATCAGCTTATGTTAAAATAATAATATCTAAGCCACACCTGAGAGGCTTAGATCCCAGCCAACAGTTGCTGTGTCTTTGAGTCTGGGTACCTTGGCCATTGGAGTTATCCCCCAGTGGCCATCTCTCACTAGGGAGGCTGAACACACAGTAGTCACTCAGTCCACAGGGCTGGGAGCTGGGAGCTTTGAAAGTCCCTGTTTGGCACCCAAAGCCTGGAAGGTTCTTGGAGAGTCCCTGGTCCTTAGTCAGCAATGGAAGTCAAGAAGCTCTGGTTCTGCTCCCAGGGAGGAAATGAACTTACAGCAGAGGAATCACCTCATCAGGAAGAGGGAAGGCCACGTGAGCAGAACACAAACAATCTCCCTTCTGCCCTGGCTGTGGTTGTTGTGCACTCAGGTGTACTCAGGTTGGGTCTTCCCACATCAACCAAAGCCATCAGGACAGGTCCTCAGTAGAGCCTCCTGACTTGTGACAAGATAACACTGAAAGCCATCAACACACTGCGATTGATTTTATTTACCCCAAAGAAATGAACATAGAAGAAAAAGACATCGATTTTCTCAGCCTGGGAGTCATTAATGACCTTCTACAGAGTTTGAAATGGGGTGAACGGACAAGAGCAGCCACAAGCTTTCTTTCCAAGAAATGAAGTCATCGGAAAGAAGGTGAAAGGTGAGGTGACCAGATGATAGACTTCCAGTCAGGTTAAGTGAGGACTCTTGCTCACCACAAAGGAGAGACTGGAGACTGGCTGCAGCAAGTTGATCTGGGAGAGTAGAAGACAGGAGAGGAATGCTGAAGCCAGATAAACAAGACTTGTAGCCACCTGATTTTGAGAAGTGAAAGACCCAGATTAAATGAGTAACGGCCCAAACATCAAACAAACAAACAAAAAAAGCAGGGAGAGGTGTAGAGAAAGCTGGGCTTTCCCAGTGGGTTACCTGAGATGAATCTGAAGAGCCCAAGGCACAGAGCCTTGAGGACAAGGTGGGAGCCATGGCTGCTGGGTGGAGCTCTAGAGGCTCAGGGGCCAGACACCTGTGTCCTCTCTGTGCAACAGCAAGTTCAAAGGGAGCCTAAGAAGCACCTACTCAATGCCTGGAAAAGGGAGCCTAAGAAGCACCTACTCAACGCCTGGAAAAGGCAGAGGGAACTACCCAGCTCCTTCCTGAGGACAGTGCCCCAGAGAGGTTAGACTGGCATTAGCCTCCTTCCCCGGTGGGGTGTCTATTAGCTCCTGCCAATAACCCAAGCAGGGCTTCTGGCAGATTATAGGGTTCAAATAATAAATGCCTTTCATTTTTATGAGGTCCAATTAATTTCATCTGCTATTACTTCAGCTGCCCCTAACTTATGGATTCTGTTTGTATAGAAATGTTTTCCCATCATTTCACATCCAACCTGTTTGTGTTAGAATCCCCCTGCATGGCTGATGGGACTGTAAAATGGTTAAGTAGCCCCAGAAAGGAGTTTGGAGGCTCCTTGCAGAGTTAAACATAGAATACTGTATTCCTAACAATCCACTCCTAAAGGTACATGCCAAGGAACTGAAAATAGGGGTTCAGAGCAACACTGTCCATATGTGTGCATATATGTGTGTTTGTGTATGTGTGTGCATACATGTGCATGCGTGTGTGTATGTGAGTGTACATGTGGTATGTTGTATATGTGTATGTGTTTGTATATGTGTGCATATGTTTGTACATGCATGTGTGTACATGCATATGTATGTGTGTACACAGCATGCATATGTGTTTGTATTTATGACTGTATGTGTGTGTGTATACACAGCTCAGCAGTCATGAGAGCTGAGACATGCACAGTCAGCTGTCTTCTCAGTGGAGATGCAGGAAAGTCAGTGGTGCGATTCCTGGCCCACAAGCTGGGGACCTGAAGGTGAAGAGCCCAATATATGCTCACAGTGCTGACAACTGAGTCCTGCAGGCATGGGAAGCCTGAGTTTCAGCTCACACAGTCAGGCTAGGACAGCGAACCTACCCTTCTGCATTTTGTTTTACCCGATGTTCCGCAGTTTATAAGATGTCTCATCTGCTTTGCTCAGATTCCCAGAAATACCCTCAAAGACACAAACACACCCAGAAATAATATTCAATCAGGTATCTTACTATCCCATGGTCCAGATAAATTCATCTGTAAAATGAACCACCACAATGGAAAACCAAGTAGTGGGGATGTAATGGAATAGAATCTGTCACAAAGGAAGTTCAGAATCGTACTACAACAGAGATGAACCTCGAGATCGTTTTGTAAAGTGACATAAGACACGCAGAAAGGAAGCGTAGCGTATGTCTCTACTTCCATGCCGCATCTAGAGTGAGGAACTCTGCAGATGGGAAGGGGATTATTAACTAGCAGAGGTGGGCAGAGAGGTGATGGGAGGCGTAGCCTAGTGAGCTGAAGTCTGTATTTGCGTTGCTGAAAATGTTTTAGATTAGATAATAGTGACACTATGCTACAGAAATTGTATACTTAAGTATTATTAAAAGATGATGAAGAACATGATGAATGAGATACTACATAAACTTCATCTCAAGAGAAAGCAGTTCAGGTTCTTGAGCCCATTAGCTGCAGAAAATAATGTTGGTTTTTTTTTTTTTTTTAATAGATGAAGAAAAGCAGTCAGTTTATGAGCTCAAAGTTTATTTGTATAAGCAGTCCTTAGCAATCTTCTGCGATGCCAGCTGTGTTGTATGTATATACTGTAATCTAGTTCAGATTTTTCTGTCCTCCTTCGTCTCCATGTTTAGGCTAGTACCACGCCATGACAGCTGCCACACTCACAGTAAATACTCATGGTAGCTGGAACAAGCCTTCCCTCCTTTTCTTATTCACAGGTGTCTTAACTTCTCATCGGTCTTTTCATTTCTATCTTAATATTTTAAAATGTGTGTTGAGGGGTTTTTTTTTTGTATGAACAAAAATACCTAGTTTGATTATAATTGTTTGGACACAATTATTGGGAGAATTTAATGTTTTTATAATACCAAGTCTACATAAGACCCTGCCCTGAAAAGTAAAAAACAAACAAACAAATAAAACAAACAAACAAAACATAAGTAATTACATTTTTTAAATAAAAATGTCTGGGGTGGTGGCCTCTGTAACCCAGCTAGAAGGTCCAGATAGAAGGTCAGATAGAAGCAGAAATAACAGACATTCTTGCCTGGTTCAGGATCTCAAGAGAAAACGTCCTCGTCTGACCATTAAGTGTGATATTTCCTGCACTTTTTGTATTTTGTAGATGGCTTTATGAGTCTGGATCTAGTGAGATGCACTTCAAAACCACAGAGACACTCTTGAGCCTGATGCTTGGGCTGTGCTACTGGTTTCCCTTGCTCTGAGGTCTCCTTGCTTCTTGGACAGGACAGCTATTGGTTTCTTAGCTCTTCTGTCCGCACACATAGGGGCGCTTTCCTGCATCTGACTCCATACATCAATCTGAGAGGCTTGGCTTGGGCTCGTGCCCCTGAGTGCAACAGGTGTGCATGCGTGTGTGCCCATGCATGTGTCTGTGTGTGCATGCATGCATGCATGCAGTGTGCATGTGCGGATATTAAGCAACTCTACATCCCTATGAATCTTTCCTGGCACCCATGTGCACATACTTCTATTAGTAATCCTACCTGGGAGGGAAATTTCTGGGTCCTAGAGTATGGAGGACAGGACCAAATAGTTTTCTAAGTTAATGTTTTTCTTATTACATGCACATGTGGGCCACAGAAGATTAGAGGACAATTTGTAGCAGTTAGTCCTCTCCTTCCTTTCTTCCTTCCTTCCTTCTTTCCTTCCTTCCTTCCTTCCTTCCTTCCTTCCTTCCTTCCTTCCTTCCTTCCTTCTTTCCTGTGGATCTGAAGCTCAGGTGACCAGGTCTGGCAGCAAGTGCTTTTAACTGCTGAGGTATATCACAGACCCTAGCTTTCCAATTTTATCATTACCATTTAGACACATATTAGTGCATGAGAGTCTGAGAGTCTATTAAATATATATAGTATATTATTTATATTTACATTTACATTAGTATGTAATTAAAGATAATATGATGTTAAATATATGTATCCCCGTTTGCTGGTTCTCCCTTATACATATGAATTAAGACCTGTCCAGACATTCTTGCAGAATAAAATGAAACTCAACCCTGTCCTCCATCCATATAAAAGCCAGGTTCATGGGCTGGTGAGATGGCTCAGAGAGTGGAGGAGCTTGCCACCAAGCCTATTAACCTCACTTCGACATCTGGAGCCCACATGATGAAGGAGAGAACTGACTCCAAGGTGTCCTTTGACTGGTACACACTGTGGCCCATGTGCACCCACATGTGCACACACATGTACATACACACACAAATGTACCCACATGTGCACACACATACACAACACATACCCACATGTGTACCCACATGTGCACACATATACACACACACCCACATAAAGTATGAACAAATGAAAACCAAAATACCAGACAGATAAATAACAGATTTAAATATGAAAGGCAAGTGATAATCAAGTTAATTAATAATAAGATAAATTTAGGAAAATATTTTCATCATCTGAGAGGAGAAAATCTTTCCTCGGGTCATAGATAAGAATCATTCATCACAGAGAAGACTTATGAACCACCCCTCATTGAAATTAAGAACGTCTTTCCATTAAAAGATGCCATCTAATGCCGAAAAGCCAATGCTATCACGTGATGTGTTTAGAACTCATATCCTACTGGCTTTTACTCTAAAAAACCAACTGAAAATCTAAAATGAAATAAATTAGACGCCTCTGAGGGCACTCATACACTGCTAAGATGACTCTAAGTACAGCTGGGAAATGGACTGACAAGATAGCTCACTGGGCAGAGGCCCTGGCTGCCAAACCTGATTACCTGAGTTCCATTTCCAGAACCCAGTTGGTCCTGTCTCTTGTATCCTGGGGCCCAGAGATCCGACTCCGGGATGAAATTACTGATAGATATGTGTGCACACAGGTAGGTCACAAAGGCCATTCACAGGAATGTACTTGCCCAAAGTCAGCCCAAACGGACCTGAATGTTGTAAAGTAAGGTGTATTTGCACCACAGAGCAATGTAACCACTGAGAAGAAAGGAAGCTTTGTAGAAATTTGCCAAGTTCGCGATTGTAGTGTTAAAGTGGAGAACCCCAAAACTCCATGAGGAGGTGACTCAGTAGGTAAAGTGCTCACCAGTCAAACATGAGGATCTGAGTTCAGATCCTTAGCACCAAGTAAAAGCTGGGCTTCTATAAAGCATTGGGTGGGTCCTGGGGTCTCACTGGCCAGCCAGCTTGGTGTCAACAGTGAGCTATAGGTTCAGTAAGAGACTCTGTCTCCAAAACTAGGATGAACATAGAAGGTCATTCTGAGTACCCCCACGCATCAGAAATAAATAAAAAATACATGTTAAAAATAAAGTTCAGAGAATGGGCAAAACCAAAGGATAGTATTTAATTATGCACATTTAGACAGTAAGGATATAAAGACAGAAAATAAAACTATTCCCACTAAGTTCAGAAAGGAGATTACTATATAGAGTGATTAGGAGGTTCTTAGGAAAACTGTCAGGGGTGCTGCTGCCTGAATCTAGTTTTGATCCAGGTGGTGTTCATATGCAAAATAGTTCTGAAAAGTCAGTGGGCTGAGTCGTTGCTGTCTCATAGCTCAGGCTCCTGGTGAAATTGCTGTGTAGCCTAGGCTGACCATAGTAATGATTTAAGTAGGAAATGCCCTGTATAGACTCAGGTATTTGAGCATTCTGTCCCCAGCTGGTGGCGCTGTTCAGGGAGCATGTTCCTGGGGCTGAGTTTTGATACTAAACCTTCAAGTCAGCTCTCTTTCTGCTTCCTACTTGTAGTTGAAGATGCAAGCTCTCAGCCTCTTCCTCCAGCCATTAGGCCCACCTGCTGCCAAGGTTCCCCACCATGATGGATTCCTACCTCTCTGGACTTATAAGCTCAAATAAACCTGTCCTTTTATAAGTTGTTTCTGCCCGTGGTGTTTTATCGCCACAACAGAAGAGTAACTCCTTGATCTGCCCTCCTCTTCTTCCCAAGGGCTGAGATGTCTAACGTACACAACACATCCATGAAGCTGTATCTCTGTGGGTTTGTGTGTGTTGTTAGTATTTTGTTTCTAAGTGGTTTAAAGAAATGCTTGCCAGGCAGCACCAAGGAACCAACAGAATGCAGACAGCATTAGATTTCAGCAACCCTAGGAACTAAATTGAATGACTTTTTCTACAACATGCCCAGGAGTGTAAGGGGCAGAAGGAGACTGTTCTGTGAATGTACTGGAAGGATAAGGGCAAGCTTACATTTGACATTGCAGGCTCTGTGGCAGGCTTTCTCACAGGTATAAACTCGGTCATAGTCAAATGTTGTTGGATGACAGACGGGACTAAAGACCAGAGATTCCAGTGAGTGTGAGGAGTGAGTTCATGGAATTCAGCGTCTGGAAGGAGCGAAGGTAAACAGACTGAATGGTTTGAGCAAATGCTTCAGCCTGGTAGGGTGCAAGGACACCAGGCACTCAGAAACCAGAGCCTTCTAGCCTGGCTTCCTTCCTTCATTTCCTTGTTCATTCCTTCACAGGCTTAAGGGCATCTAACTATTCAAGATTGAGATACAAGCATGGATATGCCATAGCTCTTGGGTTGTGTATGTGGCTCCATGGTAGAGCCCTTGTCCAGCCCACAGGAAGCCCAGGTTCCATCCCCAGTGCTTCTGAGCTACAACCGTCCAAGCTCTCGTTAGTTGTAACTGAATCTCTTAAGTAATAAGTCAAGATTCCCATCAGCTGAGGAATAAGACCCAGATACCCTCCCAACATTACACAAGCTCTACCTCCCTCTGGTCTTGATGACATCTGTCACAAGTCTCTGCCCTTGTCTAAGAGCAGACAGGTCTGGCCTGGTCAGAGAATAGACAACTGAGGCCCAGAGAAGCTAAATAACTTGTTCATGATTCCACAGTTTGTAATTCCTGATGCCTAGATGTGAGATTGGGTGGTCTGGCATCATCACATGGTCTTTAAGAAATCTGGTTGATCTGTACCTTTTTTTTTTTCTGTTCCCTGACTAGTCCTGGTCTGTTCAGTCTTCTGTGGCCTCACATTTTTTTTTCCTTGTTGACCTATCTCTGAAGCAAACTCACAAGGCTGCCTTCTCTGCAGAGTTCTGTGACCTGCTCTCCAGCATTGGCCTTTAACCTCCTGCACCCATCTCTTCCACCCCCACCTCCCCACCCTTCAGCAGACACCCCCATCAGGCCCTTGGGTCTGTCCCTAACAACTGCATTTTTCACATCTTTGTCTATGCATCTCCTCCAGAATCTGTGACACTTGTGATTCCCAGCAGTGTTGAATCAGCACCAAGGAAGATTTTAAATCCTAACAAGTACCATCCCTGTGCTGTGGGTTAGCTATGGCCCAGCCCCACCAAACTTGTACTAAAACCATATCATTATTAACCATGTAATACTTAAACCATGTAATATTATTGAAAGACGGAATTGATCAATGGCAGCTTGCTTCTTGGGGACTCTAACCTCATAAAGGAATTACTGGGAAGTTCCTGGTCTAGTGTGTCCCATATTCTCTTTGTAAATATCTACTTCTGTACCTTCATGGAGCGTCGCACCGCCCCCCCCCCCCCCGCACCCCCCAGAAGCTGAGCAGGTACTGGCACCATGTACTCAGACTGATAGAGCTATGAGCCACACTAAGTGTCTTTCTTTTATAAATTAACCAGTCTCAGGTAGTCTGTTATAGTATCAGAATATAGGCTAAGGCATGATAGTAAAAGTCCCTGAAATTACAATGAGAGGTCCCTGTACTCTG
The DNA here is from genome assembly GCF_011762505.2 of Arvicanthis niloticus. Lineage (NCBI taxonomy): Eukaryota > Metazoa > Chordata > Mammalia > Rodentia > Muridae > Arvicanthis > Arvicanthis niloticus. Next base: position 28,124,058 of record NC_047674.1, on the reverse strand, counting down.
TCGTAGCCTAGCAAAGATTTCTAGAGGGGATGGCTGTTGGTTAGACCTTAGGGGCTGAGCAAGAAATGCATAGCTAAAGATGACCAGGAGGGTAGCTAAGACAGGGCAGATGGTAAATGCATAAAGCTGAGACTCCAGTGCATAGGGTGTCTCCAGGGATGAAAATTAAACTAATGATCAGAGCAGGACCTCAAGAAAGACTACCAGTAAGCTGTATGCCAGAATATCAAACTCCCCTCCCAAAAGGCCCCTCCCTCAGGAGCCCACAAACACTTGGCTTCTTAAGTAAATTCAGAAAACCTGAGTGTCTCAGGGATGGAGGGAAGAGATTCCAATTTAGCCAGATTTGGAATTTTAAAATACCTTTTACTGGATAATATGGTACATAATTAACCACAGGGTTAGACCTGCTCTGAATTAGGTCCCATTTCAAATAAATTGATGTGAGCATGGGGATATATTACTGCATTCTCTTTGTGACTAGGCTATCTGAATCATTGCCATTGATTCCATCCCCAGCCAGAGATCCCAGCCAGGGCCATTCTGGGTCCACTGGCCAACAGCAAGTACCTCCCAATCCTCCTTGTCCAGATACAAGCAGTCCTGCTGAGTCCAGGATCCAGCCAAGAAAGAGGGCACCAGCTGTACAAAGTGAGCCTGTCCTGAGAAGGTTTGGGATGAACTTGTATGAGGTTGGTAGAGAATAGCAAGACAATAGACTCAATGGCTGTGGATGTCTCTGTAAAACAGAGTAATGGATTAGGCATAGTGAATGCATATTAACTAGATCACCAGGTCTCTAGTAATCTAGTATGCTCAGAGTGTACCTTTCTTCTACATGAATTTTAGAAATGAATGCATAAATATGATTCTAGCTGCTGTATTAAATTTCCACTTCCCCCCCCCCTCCAAGAATACCCCAGATTCACCATAGCATCTTGGAGCATATGAGAGAACCGCCCTACTCTCTCTGCAGCCCTCACCAACAGAGATTTGATTACAGCTGTAAAGACTGTCATAAAATGAGCAGCAAATCTTTCTGGTTGTTTCTTGTGTTTGCCTTGGATTCTTCCCAGATGAAAATCAGCCAACACTTTGGCTGTCACCCTTTCATCTACAAGGGCCCATCTGTGACCTCTGCCTCATTTAAGGTCATTCTGGAAATGAGAAAACATCACTTTGTGCGTTTTATTGATTTGCCTAAGGTGGCAAAAATTCCTAAGCAATGACATCGGGCCCAAGTCTAGGATTGAGATGCCCAGTATGTTCCATTTCTTTTAAGACCATCAAAGTCTCCAGACATACTTGCAGCCAATCTATTGCTATATTTGCTGGTGTCCTGCTTTAATGTAGCCATATACAGCTTCAGTAAACAGGCCGCTGGCTCACTGATATCATGCTATATTTTACATAGACTCCTAATCAAATATTTATTCCCATTTCAATGTTCTATTTCCATGTTTAGGTGCCCACATGTGTCCTTCCTAGTCTACAATACAGCTGTGAATCTTTCAAAGGTCATGACCCCAAGCACCCAGACAAGGGTGCCTTACAGCAAGCAGGAAAGAGCCTGGAACACAGCCCTGGAGCACCAGGGTGTGATTGAGTGCTGAGACTGAAATTACAGAGGCAGGCGGAGGTAGCTGTCACTGACCTAGGCTGGAGCTGAAGGGCAGGGTCTAGTTGGTCTCGGGCCTTCTAAGCCCAAGGCTCACCTCTACAGATCTTTGGAATAACTTGGTAGCTCCACTGAGAGCAGGCAAGACACTCATACTATTATACTATTAATTTGCATAGACAACTCAGCCTCCAGAGAAACTTCACAGATGATCATAGAGTTGCCTTTGTCAAACATGTTCTTCCTTGGGCTGGAGAGATGGCTCAGCACTTCAGAGTACAGACTGCTTTTGTAGAGGACCTGAGTTCGATTCCCAGCTACTCCTACTTGACCCTGCCCCCAGAGGGAGGAGGAACTCAGGTAAGAGAGAAGCTGTCCTATTTCCATGGGATACTAAGAATCCTTCCACCGAGCTTGGCATGAAGGCTGTTTCTTCCGGATCTCCCTGTGTTTAAAACATTTTCAGCAATTCTGCCTAGTTTGTGTTTGTGTGAAACAAAACATTTTAAATGAACTGGCCAGGGACGCTGAGCTGTTTAAAGGTATAGCACTTCAAATCCTTTGGGTGGGGGTTGGAGAAAGAGATCAACTTAGTTCTGTGGATTTGTATTAAATTAAGGCACATTGCTCCAGAATTTTCTAGAACATACTGCATCAGGCCTTGGGATTCAGAAAAGGAAGCAAGCCATTGTTTCCAGCTTGCATGCCATCTTTCCTTCAGTAACTGAGATAACTTTGAAGATAACAGAGAAACCTGGGGATTGGGGTAACCACTTATCTGTTCTTCTGTTGCCATGGAGAATAACAGTTTTAAAGACATCTTTAAATAAAGCCAGCCCTGAGCTGAGAGCTCTCTTTTTGTGTGAAAAAAAAAAAAAAAAAAAAAAAAAAAAAAAAGCAAACAAACAAAAAACTAAAGGAGAGGACAGGCAAGTCTCCTTCCTGTTTAAAGGGCAGGTAATGGTCCGAGGGAAAAACAGTAACAAAGTAAAGTGTGCCCTTCGGAATTCTCCGAAGCCTTCCTCTCACCTTGGGATCTCATGTCTGATCCTCAGATCCTGTAGGAAATAAGGTTTCATTTACAGTATGCTCTGCCTGTTCCCACATAGCATGGCCCCAGTATCTCCATAAAAGGGCTTCAGAGTGTAGCCACCCTTTCCCATCGCCCACAAATGACTTTTCTTTCCCCAAGTGTCACCTTCTCCATCCCTTACATTTTCGGATTCCTCCTTGGATCCTGGAACCCTTTATCTCTCAAGGGAACTGGATGTCCCACTCCTCCCTGTGACCGCCCCTGCAAGAAGGAGGACACTGGTTGAAAATAATACTAGACATTTTCTCGTCTAAAGTGAGGCATTTCACATGTATTGTCGTAAATGACTCTTCCAGACATGTCAGATTTGTTTCCATTTCACAAGGGAAGAAACTGACTCAGGAAGTTCAAATGACTTGCCCCCTGGTCGGCAGGTAGCCACTTGATGTTCAATGCTGACCATGCCTTAAGTTGCTGTGATAAACACGTGACCAAAGCAACACTTGGGAAGAAAGAGTTTATTATATCTTTTAAGTTTGAGTCCATAAAAGGAAGCCGGATCAGGAACTTGGAGGTAAGGGTTGGAGTAAAGTCCATGGAAGACTGCTGCCAACTGGCTTGCAACATGGCTTGTCAGCCTGCTTTCTTAAAAAACCCAGGACCACCAGCCCAGAGGTTGCATGGCCCACAGTGAGCTAGGCCTCCCACATCAGTCATCAATCAAGAAAATGCTTTCACAGACTTGCCCACAGGACAACTGATGGAGGGAATTCTTCAAGTAAAATCTCCTCTTCCAAGATATGTCTAGGTTTAATAACTAGAACACAGGTCCAATCCCAGAATCCCCAGCGTTAAGGTCTCTCCATCCGGCCATTCATTCACTTATCCCACCCAGTCTAATCCCAGAATCCCCAATGCTAGGTCTCTCCAGCCATTCATTTACTTATCCCACCCTGTCTAATCCCAGAATTCCCAGCACTAGGTCTCTCCAAACATCCATTTATTATCCCACCCTGTCTAATTCCAGAATTCCCAGCGCTACGTCTCTACTACCGTTCATTCAGGTATCCCACCAGTGTTTATTGTATTCTCATGCCCGGCAGTGTGCAAAGCCTGTAGCAAACGTCAAAGCAAACTCTGCTGATTGTAGCAATGGCAAGAAGCAGAAACGAGCACTTATGTCAGAGAATTTCTGAGAGTGCCAAGAGCTAGGGAGAAAACTCACAAATGACGCAGAGCAATGAGCCTCAGCCTGGAGGGGGCACGGGATCACCTAACAGGTGATCCCGTTCCGTTTCTGGTCTGGAACTGAGCCTGGAGACTCACCCAATGGTCTTGGATAGAACGGCAAGAAGGATCAGAGAAGTCTCCATAGTGTCGTCTGGCATCTAAGTTGAGACCTTACTGCTGAGAACAAGCCTGGTCTAAAACACGAAAGGGAAACGGTCCAAATAAATGGCAGCCAGGGGCAAGTCCCAGTGTGAGCCTGTACCTCACTACTCAAGGGTAAAACAAGGTCTGCTGGGAGATGCTGGGTGGGAAAGAAGAAGAGAAGCAGAAAGAGCCCACACAGGTTGGTCCTCTCTGCCCTTCCTGCTTCTCTGGGCTGTGTTGTTCGACTTGAAAATCAAATGAGTTTAACAAATGAACGAGATACGGGACTTGAGCTGATTTGGCCATAGTCAGCATGGTCCACTGTTTGGGCATTGAGATGAGGCCGAACATTATGGCGGCAGGAACACATGGAAGAGAAGACTCACTTTAGGCTGCCAGGAAGTGAGAGAGAGAAAGAGGAAGGAGAAAGGGAAAAGGCAAGGCTCCGCCAGACAATCTCCGGGAGACCCTATTCATCTAGTCAGACACTATCCTGCTTTTCAGCGGGTTCCAGTGATACCATCATGTTAGGAGCCATTAAGGGGTCAATCTATTAATCAGACAGAGTCCTGGGACCCAGTCGTTTCTCTAAAGCCCACTGCTGAGCATTGCTTGTATAAGGGAGCATGCTTGTAACCTCAGCGTTGAGGAGAGGGGTTCCCATCCAAACTACAACAGTAAGATGGCTCTACATGGGCATCTCCTATGGCACATGCAAAGTGCCTCACACCTCCTCAGTTTAGACTCCCTTTGCCCGCTATTACATGTAATGGCGGCAGCGTTGGGTATCATTTTTTCTTCCCCCCGCCCCAGGCAAACCTCCACAGTTCAGGCTGTTGTTAAAAGTCAGCCATGGGCTCTGTGTCCTCTCTTTCCTCCACCTTGGCGATTTTGTAACATGAATATTAATCAGAATTAAACTCGCTTGACAAGCTTCTTGGAGAGAAGCTTTTTGTTAAAGAAGTTATATACTCTTCCTTCAGCCCCCCTGCCCTTGAAGGGCACTAGCATAGAACTGGAAAAAGAACCAGAGCTTTCTCAGACTTCCAGCCCAAGTGAGCCTGTGTGGGGTTAGCTCCCCTCAGCCCAGGTGAGCCTGTGTGTTAGGACAACAGTTTGGCTCTGGGTCTCCTTTTAGCTAACATTCCTAAGATGCCTCTGCAGCAAGGTATTCCTTACCCTGCTTTATTTATATCTATTCTGATAAAATAATAATTTCCTGCATGATTAAAATAGCTTGTTTATTCTATTTTTAAAATAATTGAAGGCTAGCAAGCATTTTAAATCATCTAAACGTTGCACAATTGATAGATGGCTGTATTTTTTTTTAAGTTTTGTTATTTGCTGTTAAATATTGTGGCTGAACTTACATGTTGAAATCCCCAGCTACAGAGTCCCTGGATGTGGCTATTTCTGAAAATAGAGTTTTCAAAGGGATAATTAAGGTTAGCTGAAGTCACTGGAGCATATTCTAAGTTCATAGGGTTGGTGTCCTCATATGACAAGATTAAGACACTGGCACACACAGGAAACAAGAGGGAGGCAGCCTTCTGCACGCCAGACCACCGCCCTCAGGAGACATCAGCTCTGCTGCCAACCTTGTCTAAGACTTCTAAGTCAGAATTGAGAAAATCAATTTTTATTGTTGAAGCAACCTGCTCTCTGGCACTTTGGTATGGTCTTACATTCATATAGAAACTTGTATGCATACTTTATTCTGGTTTGTTTTTGTTTTTGTTTTTTTAAATAACATCAAGAAAACCATCTCTTCCCTCTGGGTATGTTATCCTGTGAGCTTCAGCTCCATGGTGGACAGTATCCCAATACTGTGATGATAGAGTCCTTCCCAGAAGCAACCTAAGAGGGGGAGGTTTGTTTGGGCTTGTGGTTTAAGGGTACAGTCTACCAGGGTGGGGAAGACATGGCAGACACTCAATCCACAGTGGCCAGAGTCTGGGTGCCTGCTTAGCAACATGGTATAGCCCAGGAAGCAGATACCCAGACAGCAAGGAAGGCCAACCCACTGACCCTCAAAGGCCACGTTCTGTCCTGAGTCTGCTGGTTACACTCCAGGACCAGGAGGCTTCATAGCTTCCCAAATACCATCAGATGGGGACATGCTCAGACACGTGAGCCTCTGGGAGTCTTCTCACATTCACGAAACAACAGCCAAGAACACTGTGGCGGGAGTGATGGGCAGAACCCTGTGCCCTCCTCTGCCTGTCACAGAAGGTTCTCTTGCTTTCTGCTGGAGTTGTGATGTCCATTTTCTACCTGTGAAATGTCTCTCTCTCTCTCTCTATATATATATATATATATATATATATATATATATATATTTTTTTTTTTTTTTTTCCACCTGGCTGTGGCCTGCTCAGGGAATAGGAGTTTGTGGTTGCCACCTCTGCTTCATACTTTACCTTGGGTTAGAAAACAGTCTGGCCCAAACTGCTTGATTCCTTCCCTGTCTCTGAGGTTCAAAAAATACAAAGAATGAATAATTTTTCTCTGGGTCAGTAATGACAAAGTAACTGGTGTCAGTAAGGAAGCAGCCAGAGTGTAGGGGGCACTTATGACATGCCCCTGGGTCCTGGTGAGAAAACTTCCTGTCTCGGTAAATCTTGATGTCTTTGGTATAAGGTAGCCAAAAAATAAGTAAACTCAAATGTGTTTGTGCTAGAGAGAAGATGTAAGCCTATGTGAGTGGGATGGATGTTCAAGGCATGGTGGTTTCAGGAGCATTGGGTCCTGGGCTCAGATTATGTCATCAGAAAGGCATCATTGTGTAACTATAAACTTTCTTCCTCTCCTATGTTGGCAAAGGTAGCCATATGTTTATCATGAGTGGGAATATTGATCCCAAAAGAAAATAATGTATCTCTTTCCCTAGAGTTCTAACAAAATGCTGAGGGAAACCCAGTCTGAGTTTCCTGCTCATTTCCAAGTCAATCACTGTAGTCAGGGTGCTAGATTGCTCAAGCCACATGCTGTCTGGGTCTCACTGGATCAAAGAGATGGATTCTCCTGAAAGGTTCCAGGAAGAAAAAACCAAACAGATAAAAATGTATGTACTATTGCACTAGGAAGACTTCTTTAAAAAAAAAAAAAAAATTGTATGAGGTGGGTTTGGGCACCTGTGTGTGCAGTACCCAAGGAGACCAGAAGAGGGTATTGGATTCCCCTAAAGCTGGAGTTGTGATTGTAAGCTTAAGCAATTGTAAGCTAGCTCCTTAATGTGGTGCTGGGAACAGAACCTAGGTCCTTTGCAGGAACACATCCACCATCCACCGAGCCATCTCTCTAGCCCAACTAGGTAGATTTCTTAAAAGTGCCCAGTGCCCAGTAGCTTACATGACAAATTGACCCCAAAAGGAAAAGAGAGATTTCAAAGCTACAGAAAGTAATGGTATAATACTTTAACATCTGATGGTTCCCAAACTACTTGTTTCCAACTAGAAAATACGGCAAGAGCAAACAGGTGACCCGGAGAATCCCTTCAGGTGGCACTGAGGAAGGGGGCTTTGAACATTGACAATTTCCAAAGCATTCCTGAAGCTTGTTCTGGTCTCGTGTGCTCCTTGATCTTCCTAGAAAGAATTAAAATTCGGTGATCACCTTTAGTGAGAAAGGAAACTGATGTAGTAATTTGCCAAAGATGACACAGCAAATGGTTGAGCTGGAATTTGAATTAAGGCTAGCTGCTGTTTAAGACCCCTCTCCTGTGCCCTCTGTCCCTGGGATGTGGGCAGCCCTGATTCCTTGCAAGCAGCACTGTTATGTATCCTTCCCCCCACCCCCCCAGCCCTTCCCAGCTGCTCAGGATCAAGATCAAAGGGATCCAGACTGTGAGGCAGCAGGCAGGTCTAATGAAATGTGAAGATGTTCCTCACAGGGCAAAGCAAGAGAGGCTGGCAGAGAATCTCAGATTCTCACCCCACCCACCCCCCCCACCCCCCCCACCCCCCGATTTGAGGTGTCAAAGGCAAACATCATGGCCATGCATTAAACCCCGCAAGGCCAGGCAGGCATGGTGGTACAGGCCTGCGATGCTAGCTCTCAGAAGCAGGAGTGGGGGGCAGGGCGTGCAACATTTATACCACCTAAGTTTTGGAGTGAGTTTATGGCCAGCTTGGGTAACACAGTGAAACCTTGTCATACACAGGTATGCAAACAAGCAAAACATAAGACAACAACAACAATGCCAATAATATAGTTGAACACCTTCCAATTCTTAGTCCACTCAGTTGATTAGGTTGGAATGATATTACACTCCCTAGGTATGACGTGTACACCCCCACCACCCTACATCCCTGGTAAACTCAGCAAACTCCCAATGCCCACACAGCCAATGTGGTCCCCAGGCCTATTTTTCATGGGTAGCATTTGCTGTGTACACAGAACTGCTCAGAGTATCTGCTAAAGCACAACTTCTATCTCCATGTTAAGAAGAAGGGCTTGAAGTAAGGCACACACAGACAACATGGAGACTCCCTGGAGTTTGGGCACAAGGTGTGTATTTGTTGGAAAGGATTTCACAAAGCAGGGCCATCTCTCTGGACAGAACCAACTTCCCCTGGGCTGCTTTATGAGGATCCACTGTTAGTTTCTGTGTTTCTTCCGTGCCTACATCTAAATGTAAAATCTGGAAAGTTTTAAATGTGAAGATTCTGAGCATCGGTGTGATGTTACAAATGGAGATTTCAACATCTGACCTCAAGTGACAGACACTCAGTCAAAACGCAGGCACACAAAAAAGGTCTATAGACTTACCTTCAGTCTATGTGCATAAAGGGTATCTGAAAGCCAACTGAAACAAGCACATAAACATTTCTGGTCCTTAACACTTCCGGTTAGAGATAATCAGCCTGTAAGAAGGCTCACAGGTTAGTCCAGGCTCTGGAGGCTGCACTGAGGCATGGACCATCTCTTGGTCATTGTTTCTTTCTCTGGAGCTTTTGCCATAGCTCACGGTGGGCAGCCGCCCCTTGGCCACCTGAACTTGACAGGAGCGCTTGACAGAAGCTACGGTGATGGATGGAGGTAAGTCAGTGATGGCTTTCACAGGGCTTTCGAGAAGCCGACAAGCCGATTGGTTGTTAAGGCAGGTCTCAGGCTCGCTCACCTGGAGATTTGATTGTTGAAAATAAAAGCCAAAGGGCTGAAGAGATGGCTCAGTGGTTAAGAGCACTGACTGCTTTTCCAGAGGTCCTGAGTTCAAATCCCAGCAACCATATGGACATCTGTAATGGGATCTGATGCCCTTTTCTGGTGGGTCTGAAGACAGAGACAGTGAACTCATATAAATACAATGCAAACTGTGCCTGGCCCTTGCAAGAGCAATTTGAAGTTTCCCTTCCATGCAGCGGCCAGTAAAAGTAGGTTTGGGAAGTGAGTTTCCTCAGGAAATCACGGAGAATGACTGTGACTTTGTGTCATAGTGGAGAAATATTTACAGCATCTGATTAGAGCATATTGATTAAACATCTGTGGTAGCCTGAATAAAAATGCCTCCCATAGGCTCATACATCTGAGTGCTTAGTCACCAAGGAGTGGCACTATTTGAAAGAATTAGAAGGATTAGGAGGTGTGGTCTTAAGTGAGTGTGACCTTGTTGGAAGAAGTGTGTCACTGAGCATGGATCTTGAGGTGTCAAGAGCCCACACCAAGCCCAGTGTCTCTGTATGCTTTTGAATCAGGATATAGTTCTCAGCTACTTCCCAGCATCATATCTGTGTGCTCTTTGTCATGACAGTAATGGTCTCTGAAATTGTAAGCAGGCCCCCAATTAAACGCTTTTTAAACAGTTGCCTTGGTCATGATGTCTCTTCATAGTAATAGAATAATGACTAAGACCACATACTAATATAATATCAACAGTGGACCAAATTAAAATGCTAAATTTCTTGCCTGTATTATCCACAGCAATGACTTGTCTCATATATCTTAAATAAATGTATTGTTTGAGTAAAACTGTCATTTATAAATATTTTTATTTCACTTTAATTGTGTCTGTGTTGGGGTATGTGCACATGAATGCACATGCCCACAGAGGCCAGAGGAGGGCGCCAGATCCTCTGGAGCTAGAGTTACCTGTAGTGGTAAGTCACCTAACGTAGGTGTCTGGGTACCTGACTCAGCAGTAAGCGCTTTTAACAGCTGGGCCATTTCTCCAGCCACAGTATGTTGACTTTTAATTGATAGGTAATTATCCATATTTATGGGTCACAGGGTGACACTTCAATACTTGTTTGTGATGTGTAATAACTGGTCAGAGCAGGATAATCAGTACAGCTGTCATCTCAGACATTTATCATTTCTTGTATTGGGAACATTGAAATCCTCTCTACTACACACTTTAAAATAATTAACTGTCAGCCATCATTACTTTACTATGCTATAAAAGATTACAAGTTATTTCTACCCTGTACCCATTAACTACCCCCTCTCTCCCTTCCTCTTTGCAGACTCTCCAGAATACTGTATATTTTAAAAACACAAAACGAAGGGACTGATGTTGTTGAGTAACTCAAAAAAGCATTGCAGTGTTATCTGGGAGTGACGAAATTGCATTTCTGAGAAATAATGTGATATTGTTAGAGCTGGCTGCAAAGAGAGTACTGGTCTTGCTGATTCTTCCTGACCTGTGTCTCATTCCAAGCCACCACCAGTAAGTGACTTCTAGATCCAACCTTGTCTGTTCTTAAGAGACATAGCCTGTTTTAACTTGATATGGGAGCCTCTCATCCCAACATTTAGAGGCCGAAACAAAGGAATTCCATGGACTTCAGAGGGATACCCTGCCTCAAAACAAAACCAGAAGGATGCCCACAGACATGGCTCAGTGTGTACAATGCTTACACTACAGTACAAGCACCAGGATCCGAGTTTGAGTCTCCAGATCCATACAGAAGCCTGACTTTCTAGAGCGCATCTGTAATCCTAGAGTTCCTAAGCCAAGATAGGAAGCAGAGGCAGGAGACTCCCTGGAACTCTGGAGGCAGGGCCAGCTAGTGACAAACAACAGAAACCTGCCTCAAATGAGGTAGAGGACGAGCAACGACATCCAAGGTTGCTCTTTGACTCCCATACGTGTGCTGTGGTGCATGTGTGTTTGCACACACATTCTCACACAAACATCACACACAAAATAAAAATAAAAAATAAATGTAAAAATAAAAAGTAAGCAGGTATCGTGGCATAAACCTTTAATCCCAGCATTGGGGAAGCAGGTGGATCTCTGAGAGTCCAGGGCCAGTTGGTCTAGTTTACATAGCAAGTTCTAGGCTACGTAGTGCTATATAGTAAGACTCTGCCTTAAAATTAAAAAAAAATAAAAAGAAAGAAAGAAAGAAAGAAAGAAAAGAAAAAGAGCACATGTTCTCTGGTTGTTACCTATCAATCATATTTGACAAAATAATTTCTTCCTGCTCTGATTGGCCCAGATCTGGCTCTGTAGACCAGGCTGGCCTCAGACTCAGAGAAATCCACCTGCCTTTGCCTCCCAAGTGCTGGGATTAAAGCTGTTGGCCACCACCCACCAGAGAAGTGTTTTTAAAGGTGACCAAGCAATGGTTTTGACAGATGGGGGTTTTAGAAACTCTGCTGCCTGTCTTCACTTCATTTTTTTTTTTCCAGGAAAAAATAAAGTTTCTATAAAGATCTCGCCATAAGAACTTGAGAGTGATGCTGTGCCAGAAAAAAAAAAAAAAAAAAAAAAAAAAGGCACATAGATGAAACCTCATCGTCCTACAGCTGGCTCAGTTAAAGAATGAGACTGGCCCATCACATCTAAAACACACTTGCAGTGTGACCAAGGTGTGGTTGCTAGGAGAGAATGTCTTACAGAGTTTTGTTTTCAAACAACGTAAAAGAAGTCTTGAACATCCACCTCCTATTTCCCACGGGTCGCTTTACCATAGAAGAAATAACAAATTCATGTTCACAGGTGATTAGGGCTGAAAACAATGTGGATGCCATATTGACACAGACAAAGCCAGTTCTGTTTCCATTTTTTGCTGCTGAGAACATAGGCACAGAAAAATGTAGACATCACAGGTGTCCACTAAGCGAATCCTCACAGACTGAATACATCTCCATCCAGGGCGTAGCCTGTGCCTGAACTTCATCCTCATCCTACCTCATTCAGGACTCATATGCTACAGCCATTATTGTCCTGATTCTCAACATCATAGATTCATTTTGCCTGCCTTTCTACGTTGACTAAGGAGAATCATACAGTGTGACACTCTTGTGCCTCAGGCAGCATTATGTTTGTGAGAGAGTATCCATATTGTGACATGGTATAGATAGTCCTTTATCTGTTTGGGCTGGTATTCCATTGTGCAAATATACCACGGTTTATTTATCCATTGTACAGCTGGTAGACACTTGGGTAGCCTCCAATGTGGGCTGTTACAAAGAGCCAGCTGCATGCATTTTTTACATTGGTTACAGTGTGCTGGGGCCAGGATTTCTAATTTGCGTGAACGAGTCGAAGAGCTGTTTGAAACCACACAGGCTCTTCAGGGTCCTGGCCCATCTGCTGACAGATGCAGGCCACACAAAAGGCCACAGCTGCCCAAACCAACCCTTGTTTCCACGAAGGAAAAAAAAAAAAAAGTCGTGTTGTTTTTGCTGTTGTTGTTTTGTTTTATTTTGAAGATCAGCCATTGAAAACAGAAGTAAGTATTGTGTGTATTATCTGGGAGATTTGAGCAGCTGGCCTTAAGAATCTGGATGAGTGAGAACCGTGTAAGGTATCTTATTGAGGCCTGACAACCCTTGAACAGGGAACAGGGCTCATGTTTAGGGAAGCATGTGACTGGAGCAGGGAGGTGGGGGTGGTACAGAGAAAACTTAACCCAGAGGGAGTCAGTCTCTGATTGGAGAACTTCCACAGTCTCTGAGGTTGCAATAAGGGCAAAGCCAGAGATGCTCAGAGGCACGTGTCACTGGTTCCACCAGAATCCACACAGGACAGAGCAGGGCAGAAGAAAAGGTTGATGTTCAGCCTAGAAGAGTGGGTCTGAACGGTAGTTCTCAACCTGTGGGTCGTGCCCCTCTGAAGATCAGGAGACATGAACATTTGCATTATAATTCATAACAGTAACAAAACTACAGTTATGGGGTAGCCACAGAATTCTATGATTGGGGGTCACATGAGTAGCTGTACTGAAGGGTCGCAGCCTTAGGAAGGGTAAGAAGCACTGGCGTTTTATTCCTTTGGAAATTCCAATAGAAAACTAAGGGGAGGAGACAAGGCTTCACGGTAAGTCCTAAGTAGTTACATTTTAAGTGAATAAAAGAGAAAAGCGGTTTTTTTCTATGTAAGAAAAGCAAGTTATTATTTTGTCTAAGAATCGTCGCCTGAGATGGAAGGGGCTTCTAGGAGTACACACTTCATCTCTGGGTCGCTTGGCCACACTTCTGGGGGGGTGAAAAAAGCACCTTTCCTGGTTGCTAGGAAGCAGAGACGCAGAGGGAACCGGCCAGGGCAAGATTTAGCCTCCGGGGAGAGACCCTAGTGAGCTAGGGGCTCCAAGGAAGCGCCCCCCCCCCCCCCCCCCCCCCGTTTAACTTCCCATCACCTCCCCATGCCCCTGTTCTGTTCCTAGTCAGTGGGCCCATTCACTGGTTAGATCAAAGCCTTCACGGTCCAATCATCTTTCAACAACTGAGCCCAACAGCTAGAGACCAAAACCTTCAACACATGAATCATTGGGATCACTTGATGCCCAAGCTCTAGGCTTCCCACTGCATTGGGAGTAAAATTTGAATTCTTCCCCTGAGCCCCACAGAAACCAGACTCTCAGCTCTTGTCTTCACTGACCATTCACCTTCTGCCTGTGACTTCCCCCAATCCTCGAACCCTTTAGGTCTGTTCTTCAGAATGTGTACACTTCAGGAAGGCCCGGATTTGTCCTCCCTTAACATTGCCCAGGCAGAGCCCCTCTCTGCCAGCTCCTTGGTTACTATTACAGAATACTTGATATATTTTGCTTTGTAGTACTTACCTGCAACTTTGTAGCTCTCCCCAACCATGTATTGTGTACACTGTTGAGGTAGATAAGGCTGGAGACAACATCCAGGAAAGGGAAGTACCCGAGAGCCCCTAGGAAGAGTGTGGTACATATGCTTGTCTGAGAGGGTTTGAATAGTTAAGCTGACAGATTTGTGTGAAAACTGGGTAGGATAGTGGCCAGTGGAGACCTTACCAAGCCGGCAAGGATGGTTGTGCTGCTCACTGATCCTGGTTTCCCAGGAGGTGGGGCCAGAACAGAAGGGCTTTTCATTCACTGGGAGCCTCCAGGGCGTGCCACAAGCCTGTCAAGCATGCAGAGACTGACAAGATCAGCTCAGGGAGGGCTTGGCGGCAGGTGTCAGCCACAGGCCCTGTGGGCATGAATGAAGTCAGAGGAGGAGAGGTGGGCCTTCAGGCAGCAAGGGAGGAACTCCCTGAGGGGAAAGCTGACCAGGTAGAGTAATGACTTGAGCCCAAAACAAACCCAGGGAAGTAGAGAAAAGTGATCAGGAGAGCACAGGGTCACTCACTGGTCCTAAGGGCAAGGTTGTGATGGAAGATGTGGGTGTAGGTGCTTGGCTTCTAAAATGAACTCCTTAACAGTTCCCACCAGTGGTGCCTGGTGTGGTGGAGGTGTAATGGAGGCACGATGGAGGCAGAGGCAGGTGGATATCTGTGAGTTATAGGCCAGTCTGGTCTACAAAGTGAGTTCCAGGACAGCCAGGGATACACAGAGAAACCCATAAGAGGGCAGAGGAAGAAGAGGAGGAAGAGGAGGAGAGAAAGACAACGATGTTCTCCTAAGTTTTCTAGCGCCTGATCCACAGATGTGTGTTGTGTGGATTACAGAAATTTTTGGCTCTCCAAGTGACCTTTTCCATGAACTTTACAACTATGAACTCAACTGAGCCCCATGAAAACCCTTATTTATCACTCACCCCCATTTTTCAAAAAGAGAGCCCAAATATGGTGGGGGGGGCACAAATAACCTTCCCCTATGGAAGAGCCATTTGAAGTGTAGGGATTTGAACCCAGGCAGTATGGGCTCAGAGTCCACAGCTCTTACCACCATGTTGCCTTTGCACCCCAACCCTTTCTCTGGCTCTTTAAAAAATACCTTTTAGATTTATTAATGTATTGGAGGAGGACAGGGAATATGTGTCATGACATGTGTGGAGGAGGTCAGAGGACAACTTGAGGGGTCAGTTGTCTCTTTCCTCCATGTGGGTCGTGGAGGATGAAACTCAGGTCATCAGGAGTGGTAGCCAATGCTTAAATCCACGGAGTCATCTTGTCAGCCCCTAGCTCTTCTTTGATGGCAAACCATTTGAAGCTTCCACACTTCAGGGGTCAGGATGGTAGTTCTGGACGCCAACACATGGAATGAGTCACACTTCTCTCCTCACCTGTTTGGTTAAGGCAACAGTGCTGTCTTGCTTCGTTTTGACCTCTGCCATTTCCCCCAAGAATTGCTTTACCACAGGACAGGGAAAGTCCCACCTCCAGGACTCTCTCTTTCAGTTTCTGGGATCAGGATGCCAGCACAGATCATCCAGAGTTGCCCCTGCTTTCAGTGGGAAGAGGATTCTGAAGTCAGAGGTCACTGGGGCCATTTGGAGAAAGGTGGTCCACACAGTCAGCTGCCATCCACACAGATCTGTACAGGACAACCCCCTTCCCCTACCCCCCCACCCCACACACACACAAGCTTCTTGACTGGAGTCTAATCAGAGCCTATTTTGTTCTGAGCCCAGCAAACCAACCCCCTTGATGACAGACAGGCCACACCCATCTCTTTATGACTCTCAGCTTCGGAAGGAGCTGTCTTTAACTGTTATCGAACCATGATGCTTTGCCACAAAGTTGATAATCAACATGTATGTCTCTGTTGGCATTCATTTTCAAACCCAAGTGATCCTTGTTGAAGGCCTACAATTTAAAAAAAAAATTAAATTCTGATAGACAGCCAACTGTGTCTTTCACAAAACCAAGCTGGATTTCTTTGGCTAATGAATCCTCAGAGTGGGCAATTGTGGAGTGTATTTTAGTCACTTCACATGCAAATAACACTACAGGTCTTTGAGATAAGTTGTGTTTTTACTATTTTGACCTATAAATGTGTTGAAAACATCAGCCTGTTATTGTGCTAGCTTTTCTGAAGGCCTACCTGAACTTTCTCTACTTCAGAAATGATACGCTTTAAGGCAGAACTTCCTATTTTAGAAACCACAGAAACCCCCTCTCCCCCACCCTGAACACCTCAGCAACCTGAGTATTGTGGTTGAAGCTCAACACTAGATACTGTGATGTGCTAAGGAAGCACCAGGGACTTGTGACACTGAGGTAGGCTAATGCCCCAGGGCTGTTTATTTACTAGAAAGTCCTGTATTCAGATCCTCCCCGGTAGGGTCTGTTGCAATGAACACCTATCTGTCGTGAGCATAGTGTTGCCTCATGACAAGACCTGAGAGAAATATGTCTGCTGTTTCATTAATGTAACAACTCAAGTCTGGGGCCGATGGCTCAGCAGGTAAGGGCACATGTACAATCGTGAAGACTGGGCTTTGGATCCTACATCTAAGCCTGATTGATGTGGCTGCCCATGTGCTTGCACCCCAGCACTGTTGTGGGCAGAGACAGAAGGATCATGGGACTTGCTGACCTGTAGAGTAGATCCAGGTTCAGGGAGAGTCTGCACCTCTTAGGAATAAGGTAAAGAGACAGTGAAACATCTGCCCTTCTCTGGGCTCTGTGCACATGCACAGACAGACAAACAGACAGACAGACAGACAGACAGACACACACACGAGAGAGAGAGAGAGAGAGAGAGAGAGAGAGAGAGAGAATGAGAGAGAGAGAGAGAATGAGAGAGAATGAGAGACAGAGACAGATAGACACACATATACACACATGCGTGCACAAGAGAAAGAGGGGCAGACACAGACAGACACAGACTCCACCCACTCCAACTGCATTCTGGTCTTTGGCTGGCTGACTAATTTTACTAGTTAACCACTCTGCCCTGATAATCCCACTCAGCCTTAACGGCCAGTGGTAAGCCAGACCTCCATGAAGAAACACTTGCTCCCTCACGAGGGCCCAGGCTTCAGACCATTTCTTTGGTCCTGTATCCAAGCTGATTCGTCTCAGCTGGGAGTCTCTCTTAATGCACTAGAAGGGACATCTAGGAAGAACCCCCTGGGTGCAAATCCTCCCTTCATGGCTGCCTAAGCATGACCTTTGGCTTCTCTGTGTCTTCATCATCCACTGGAGACAAGCACTGAGTTGTGTTCATGGTGTCTCCTAAATACCACTCAACTCATCTGCCTCAGCCTCCACTACCCCCAGCTTCATCACCATCTCCTAGAGGCCTCCATAATAATACAAGCTTTTATTTAAAAAAAAAAAATCACAAATTATAGCTGAGTGTGGTAAACCAGGCCCATAACTTCAGCACTCTGGAGGTTAAGGCAGGAAGATGGCCAATTTGAACTCTATATCCAGATTCTTTCAAACAAATAAAAATTATTTAACAGCCTTGTCTGGCTTAAACGCCATCAGCTCTGGTCATCACCCAAGGCACATCTTTGTTAGCCTGAAGCCCTCCCCCCCCCCCATCCCCACTCCACCCCTGCACCTCTTCACTCCCGGCACGCCCCACCTTCCCAGGTTTGTATCCTAAACTCCCATTTGTGTCAGCTGCCTCCAAAACCCTATCCCAGTGTGAAAGCAGCTCTTCCCCCTCCCAACCCCGGGCCCCCACATTCCTTCCAAGAATCCTTTCTTCACTCTTCACCCAATTCTTGAATTTCACGTTCAGTGGCTCCATCCAGCTTTCTGTCATCACTCCACGTTATATGGGGGACTACAGTTGGAAACCATCTATGATGTTCAAATAATTTTCTGTGGCTTATTATTGTTTATGATCAACAGTGATAACCTCTTACTATACCTGGTTGACAAATTAAACTTTGGGGCTGGAGAGATAGCTCAGAGGTTAAGAGTACAGCTCTGTAGGAGGATCAGATTCAGTTCCCAGCACCAACAAGAGACTCACAACCACCTAACACTCTCTTCTGCGCTCTCTCTCTCTCTCTCTCTCTCTCTCTCTCTCTCTCTTTCTCTTTCTCTCGAAAAAGATAAACCTTTATAATGTAAAATCATCTTAGTTACCCATAAGAGAAAACACAGTGTATTTTGAGTTCTATGCTGTCTGCTTTAGGTTTCTGAAGAGCATTTAAAACATGTCCCTGCCACAGATAAGACACATTGATGTGTTCCCAGCACAGAGTGCACAGCCTCAGGAAACATACTGCGCACCCACACTGTACCTCCAGCCCACTGACGCCTGGGGCTCTCCGCTCACCTGTCTTCAGAGCTCTTGGAATCTGTCACATGTGCGGTCCTGGATGGAATTTCCCTCTGGCTTTAGCTCATCTTTCAGGCCAAAGCCTCACGTGTGCTGAATCTTCAGCTACTTGTGGAATTTGTCACAAAAGAGTTATTAAGTAAATGCTTATTGGTTGGTCACAAGGTACAGGTCACCAAGTCCTCAGGTTTGAGGTTTTGTTATGTTTGTGAGACAAAGTTTCACTTATGTAGCCCTGGCTGGACTCGAGCTCACTATATAGGCCAGGTTGTCCTTGAATTCAAAGATACCTGACTGCCTCCAACTCCAGAGTTCTGAGCATTAAAGGTATGTGCCACCATGTCCAGCTCTCTCAAGGTGGCTCTTGATGTCCTGGACTAATCCATGCCTCACAAAATGTCACTTAGGTGTTTTACGGACATTTGACTTGAATTTCAGCTTCAAGCTATTGTTATAGTATGTTTTCATACTGTAGCACAATGGCTTCCGACGTGTCCTCATTGCAGACCAGTGGGCATGTTACAGAACAAGTTCGTTGGAAAGGCCTTCAGAGATATCAGGTCCTGTCATTCTCCAGTGACTTACAGAAATATTTCAAGGTTGCAAAGCTGGCTATTTTTTTTTAATTGTTATGGTTTATATAGTCCTTTATCTGTGTGAAGGAGGAATTTCTCATTACAGTGTGACCAAAATAAACTCTAAAAATAATCTGAACCCCAAGGCTGGCTTCAGACGGTGCCAGGTTCCCATAACCCGTCCACATTTTTCTCTCTGTAAAGCAGCTAGATCTCAGCTCACATTGCTGGGCTCTATGGTGTGTGAATATAAGTTTGAGGCTATAATGGGAATGTATGTATAAAACCGTTAGCCATTTGATATTTTAGGGATTTCTGGAATGTTATTTGAAAGATGGGTTGAACTGTCTCTTTGAAAGTTTCAAAACCGCTAAGCTGAGGAGGCAATGTCCTAGAGCCAGCCTGCCAGTAAATCAGCAACCAATGCCTAAGAAAACAAAGGGTCTGCCTGGGGCCTGAGCCCAGGGAGGCCAAACAGGAAAAAACACTCTGCATTTTACAGAAGACCAGAGTGAACAAAAATATGCTCTGGATCCTCTGGACACCCAGATCCCTGACCTCAAAGGCTTTTTTTGTTTGCCTCAGTGCTGACTTCAACATGGTCTGGCCCCTGTTCAGCAGCTCGGGAAGCCCTTGAGTAGTACGCACAGGTGCCCGAACGAACGCTGGGAGTGAGGCACAGACCTGGAACCTCCTAAACTCTATTAACAGTAAAGATCCAAGCAAGCCAGGTGAGGCTAAAGGAAAGGAGGCCAGGGTTGGGCGTCTCTGTTATGGGGACACCGCTCAACACCTCTTCCTTCTCCTACCCCCACCCCACCTCACCCCACCCCCCCAGCCCAGCCCCAGCCCCACCCCCAGCCCCCACTCCAGTGACTTTTAAAACAAAGGTAGATACCAGGGTCTCTTCTGCTCTCCCCCCTCCTCGTTCCCCCATCCCCTCTCCTCCTCCTCCTCTCCCTCCTCCTCCCCTTCCCCCTCCCCCTCTCCTTCCTCCTCCTCTTCCTCTCTCCTCCTCTCTCCCTCCTAGCATTCCCCCCACCCACCCCGGACTTTCCCAACGCTTTAAAAACATTCTCTCTCCAACAGTTGATGAGGAAGGGAAAGATATTTTCTTCATTGATGTAGACCTACTGGAGAGGTGCCGGTGCTCCCCGTAAACAACAACCCTATGCTCCTGTAAATAACCCTAAGGAAACTTACTGGGTCATGAAATAAAGGAGTGGGGAGGGGGGATGAGGTTAAAGGGTGGACTAGTTGAGAAGAGGAACGGGATTAATTGAGGGTGGGAAGGGACAAGATGTCGAGGGGATAAATGTGACCAAAATGCATAATGAAAATAATTATTATGTGTAATTAAGATAAAATAGTAAAACCACGGTTTTAAAGTTCTCCCTCAGTTCTGCCCCTGTAACTACTGTCCTATCTGTCCCTAGCCTTCACATGAAACTTCTTGCTATCAAGACGTGACTGTGGCTTTGTGTCCCTCCCTAAGCCAGTACCTGGACTTCCCCTGCTGGAACAATGGCATCATCTTCTCAAAGGTCACAACAACTTCCTGATTTAAGTCCCAGGAGCTTTCTGGAAGCTGATGCTCTCACTGGCCTTTGTGTAATGATGTCCACAGACCACAGCTCCTCAGGTTTGAGATGCCCTTTGATGTTTCGACTTCACTTCTTGTTTCCCCCTCCCCCCCCCTCACCATTTCTGTCTCTAAAAGCTTTTTTTCTACCTTCCTATGCCTCTAAAGCAGTAGGTTGAAACCTGTGGGCTGAGAGACCCCTCTGGAGTCGAACAGCCCTTACACAGGGGTAGCATATCAGATAGCCTGCATATCAGATATTTACATTACGATTGATAACAGTAGCAGATTTATAGTTATAAAGTAGCAACAAAAATAATTTTATGGTTGGAGGGTCACCACGGCATGAGGAACTGTATCAAAGGGTCACAGCATTAGGAAGGTTGAAAACCACTGTTCCAAATCCAGGTGGTTGTGTTTGTTTATGGCTTAAGATAATTGGCTTTCTGCCCACTCTGAAAGCTAGAAGTCCAAGATGGCATGGGTGTTGGTATATCAGTATATTTTCCATTGCTACAACAACAACAACAAAAAATTACCTGACGGTGGGTACTTTGTAAAGAAAAAATTTATTTAACTTGTACATCTTCAAGTCCAAGACCACAGCACTGACTCTCACTCAGTTCTGGCGAGGGCCTCCTTACAGGAACATGTGCTGAAATTGTATAGCAAGACTGGAAATCAGGGAAATTCAGGCTCTATATCTTGATCTCCAAAGACCTGGCCAGAGTTTCACAACTACACTAACTAATCCCTTCCTAGTGCAGTATCCACAAAGATTTAACCACCTCCCAATAGGGCCTACCTCTTAAAGGTCCCACCACCTTACACTGCCACACTGGGAACCAAATTTCCCACACATGACCCTTTGAGGAGGATGCTCAAATCATCTCAGAACCACGGCGATTGGTTTCTTTTGAAGGTTGTCTTATTGATTTATAAATGGATAAATGGTGGGCCTTCCCCCATGGCCTTGTATTCTACCTCTGTTTATATGTGTATCTAATCTCCTTCTATGAGGACACTAATCATATTAGATTAGTTCTCCCTAATGACTTTCTCTTAATCATCCCTGTAAACTCTTTTTCTCCAGATGAACTCCATTCTGGGACACGGGAGATGGGTATCATAACACATGGATTTTGAGAGGTGGAAGGAAAAGACATAATATAGTCCAGAACCGTGGTCAATCTCCTTCAAATCCTTGGTCCTTTTAAACATTTCTTTCTTATACCCATCTGAAAACTGGATGCATTGTTATCAAGCAAAATGTTTTGAATTTTTTATTTATTGCAAAAAGTAATGTATCTCATGAAAACATCAAAGGTGTCAGGGAAAACATCAAAAGGTGTCAGGGAATAATGAGATGTTGTAATTTCAAAATAAAATGCAGCTCCCAGTTCTCTTGTGTGCTCTGGGCCTGATCCCAGTGTGCTCCCAGCAGATCCCAGGGAGCGCTGGCAGTTCCCACAGGCTAGGAAGCAGCAGCTGCTCCTTGGACTCCCCTGTGTTCACCTAAATCCCCTACACCCTTTCCAGCCCCCTCTTTCCTCTGCAGGACACGGTGACCAGACATTCTGTTTGACCCTTTCAAAGACTGTCTGTGTAATTGCTGTTTAATATAGTATTTATGAAAACCTATTTCATTATTGAAAATGTCTTTAGAACTTTAGATAACAATGTCGGAGGACAAAACTCACTGAGGAACCCTTCAGCTGAGCACTCATGGGCTACCACGACCCCTGCACACCCCCTACACCTACCTTTTCTTATATCGTGTACCCCTTACCAGCTTAGGTTTCTCCCCAAGGCAGCACAAGCCTTAGGGATCTCCACATGTCTCACCATCTAAGCCCAGTTTCTTGGGCCAGTGATTGCTGACTTCTTAACCGACTTCTGCTCCTTCACAGGACATGGAGTGTGGAGTAGACATAGTGTCTGTTTGCTTTGCCTTGACTGTCCTCATTTGTGGGCATCAACTCTAATAATCTTTTGAAACATTGCTTTCCCATATGTGCTATCAGAACCACTAAAGACAGGGCCTGCCTCTTCTGAAAGTGTTTCCTGGCCGTTCACCTGCTTTGATTACACCACTCTGGGAAGCCCCATCCTCCGGGTCTTGTTGAGCCATGCTGGTGGCATGCCAAATGCCCAGCTTGGGGCTTATGTTTGCTTCCCATCCTTGTCCCCCTAAGGGATGAAAGAGGCTGAGGGTGGGTTGTGCAAGGCCTCAAGTATTGACACGTGGTGGATCAGAATCCAAAGCCAAGACCTATACAAAGAAAACAAGTCTTCGTCCTCCACACCCTGCAAAAGGTACCTTGCAACCCGTTTTCTGCTGGTATTGTTCATGTGACAGGTGGTCTGAAACTGTAGATTAGTCAAGGACACTGTAGAGAATAATAATATTACCTTATATCTTTGTGTGTGTGTGTGTGTGTGTGTGTGTGTGTGTGTGTGTGTGCGCATGGGTTGATGCATGTGTGGAGAACAGAGATTGACACAGGGCGTCTCCCTCATTTGTTCTTCACCTCATTTTTATTACTATTTATTTATTGGGGTGCATTTACCAAAGTGTGTATGTGGAGGCCAAAGGGCAACTCGTGAGTATAAGTGCTTTCCTCCCGTCATCTGGATCCCAGGAATAGAACTCAGGGCTTTGGCATTTTGTTATAACAGCAAGAAACTGACTCAGAGAGGCCTAAATAGAAATGGCTCTCTCTCTCTCTCTCTCTCTCTCTCTCTCTCTCTCTCTCTCTCTCTTTCTTAGTCCCTTCCCTGTGTAAGGAACAGCATTATAAGTATGGAGAGTAAGAGCTGGGAGAGAAAGAGAGAGGAAGAGAGAGAAAGGGAGGGGGGAAAGGGAGAGGAAGGGAGGGAGGGAGGGAGAGAGAGAGAGAGAGAGAGAGAGAGAGAGAGAGAGAGAGAGAGAGAGAGAGAGAGAACTCAGCCAAAAGAACTCCTATAGACACAAGGAGAGTGTGCAACCAAGACCTAGGACT
Organism: Arvicanthis niloticus; assembly: GCF_011762505.2. Classification (NCBI taxonomy): domain Eukaryota; kingdom Metazoa; phylum Chordata; class Mammalia; order Rodentia; family Muridae; genus Arvicanthis; species Arvicanthis niloticus. Next base: position 28,100,484 of record NC_047674.1, on the reverse strand, counting down.
TGGATAACAAAGCTGTAGGGTGTGGGAAGTGCCCATCATACATTTTTTAAGAGAACGGAAAACAGAATACAATGTAGCAGGGCATTACGTTAGTTAGTTAACCTTCTCTGAGCTCCTGGCAGATTGCACCCAAGTCTCTGTTCCTGCCCAGGAGCTCTCTGGATTCGCAAATGAAAGACACACATACAGCAGCTTAATTTTGATACGCCTTGACTGGCCCAATGGCTGGACACTTCTAAAAGTCCCCGAAGCCAGCAAACACTCCCCTCCAGTATTCCTGGGTTAATAGCTTTTAAAATCTATATTTTATCTTTGCTTCTTTGTCTCCTTCTGGGTGGCCCCCATCTTTGCTGTCCTTCCAGGGTCCACTTTCCTTCTTGTACCTACATTTTGGCCATTACTTCCTCCTGTCCCTTCCTGGTGTTGTCTTTCCTACTCCTTCTCCTGGCACCCCACCACCACCCGGCCCCTCCCGGAATTTTATCCCAAGGAACATAGAGGTACCACCTCTTTCATCCTGTCTAGCCACTGGCTGTTGGCTCTTTACTGACCAATCAAAAAACAACTGGGGGCAGGTTCCTCCAGTGTCTTCTGAGCAGACACTCTGTAAGCAGTTTTGGGCACCAAAATTAACATTATAACACAAGCAACATTAGGCCAAACCCACTTCAATACAGAGCTCTGTGTGTGATGGGGTCCCATTCTAATATGTTCTTGTTTGAATAGATGTGTCCTACCTTACCCCTAGCAACTTGAGAACATGAACATTGTGGGAAATGAAGACATTTTTCTCCCAAAGATATTCCCCCAGTGTGTCCTATATGTTTTGAGTGAAATTGTCTTAGCTACTTTAAAATGCATTTAACCTTGTTCCAGTAAAGACACATTACAGCTGCAACTAGAGGTGAAGCAGCTGAGTGTTCCTGGGAACACGTGTGTGTCCTATATTTGGTTGGAACTCAGAGGCAACTCTGTGTGTGTCACATGGGCCTCATGATTTCAGGAATCTGTCCTCACCCTCACCGCACTCTGGCAGCTGTTGGGAGAAACAGAGCAAGAAGCCACCAAAGGTCCTTCGCCTTCTGTCTGTAGGCACATGAGTGTCTGTGCCTGGCAGGAACTTGGTCAGGCACATACCACTTCCTCTTTGTTGGGAATTCCAGGACTGACGTGGTAATGCGCTTTGACCTAAGAGCGGGTGACCAGCGCGGAGTAAGAGCGGGAATTGAGCAGAGTTCTGCTGACTCACTGTCTCAAGTCTTCCCACATTGCCTGTGAGAAAGGACCAGGGGATGGAGGCTCAGGTGGGCCCTCTTGATCAGCCAGTGCACCGTCTCTCTTTGTCTTGCCTTCACTGCTTCAATGGTGCCTGATTCTGACCTGGGCTATACCTCAGGTCACAATCACAATCCACAATTGTGGATTATACCACAATCTATCCACTGGCTGCCTTTGCTGGCATTCCAAAACAAACAAACAAACAAAAACAATGCTCTTTCCAGTCTTCTTACCTTACCTAAGACCAGACACCCACGTCTCTTGTCACATCTCTGCTTAGACAGGAACTTCCTGCCATCCTATGCTGGAAGTCCAGACTCAGAGAATAGCAAGGATCTCGATAAATACAACACACCCCACACTCTGACATTTCCTACCGGGCTGGGTTGGAGCTCAGTGGTAGAGTATACACTTAGCATACAGAAGGCAAGCTTACTGAGTTTCAGTTAAGTGGGATGAATGAGGGAAACCACAGGAACACACAGTGGAACAAGTCAGAGAGAAAGAAATTCTTGGGGCTGGGTCCATTAGAGCCTACACACACTGTCAGGATGGAGACCTTGCTGAGCCACTGTCTTAGCTTGCTCTCTGTTGCTGTGATAAACAGCATGACCAAAGGTAATTGGAAGAGGATAGGGTCTATTTCAGCTTCAGTCCATTATGAAGGGAAACCAGGGCGGGAACATGGAGGAAGGAGGTAATGCAGAGGCCACAAAAGAACAGTGCTTAACCAGCTTGCTTGCCACGGCTTGCTCAGCCTACTTTTGTATACAATCCAGGACCACATATCCAGGGATGGCACCATTCACAGTAGTTTGGGCCCCCCTATATAGGTCATTAATAAAGAAAGTAGCCCACAGAGTTGACTATATGCCAATCTAGTGAAGACATTTTTCTCAGGTTAGGGTCCTATGACAGAAAACTGACTGGCACAGCCTGTGTTGCTCCCTCTTCCCTCTTCATCTTGCCAATCCTTCTCTACAAAAGGTCTGAGCTTACATCAGCTCACAACCGCCATCGTGACAGCATTTGTGTGATTTCACCGTTCCCTGTATATCCTCATCTCTTTCCAGACAGGAAGCTCTTTGAGAAGTCAGACTACATTCCTGAGTGTATTAAACTTGGGACTAAGGTAGGCAACGTTCCTGGCTCAGCCCCTTGGTTGTTTTACGACGCAGTAAATCACCGAACTGCTCTGGGGATGCTAATAACTGCATGTGGCCAGTGGAAGCAACAAACACTGTATGGTAGCATCCTGGTGAGTGATCCCCCAGCCTCGATACCCGCTGTATCACCTGCCAATCCCAGGGCTCACCATGTCCTACATGGCCAAGGAACATTTTGCTGTTTGATTGACAGATGATGAGCTATATCCATCCTCTCTCTGGATCTCATCTATGTTTCTGATCCGTGAGAATGCTTTCTAGGAGAGTTTGAAGGTTCTCCCTTGAGAGCCACAGTAGATTAGAGATCAACATTACAGATTTTTGGGGAGTTGGGGGTGGAGTGAAGGACTGTTCAAATTCACGCTAAGTACACCCTGCACCACGGAACCCTTACTGATTTTGTTACACATACACACATATAAAACAATCCCTCTGCAGTGTTAACTTATTGTCATTATTGCTCCATCTGCCTTCGACTCATAGGGGAAACTAACAGACCTTTTATTGATCTGTCCAAATGGTCTGGGTGATGCTAGCATGGTAGCATGGCCCTGGACACACACACTTGGAGACAGGAGGGTCATGAGCTCAAGACCAGCTCAGGTTATAGAGCAAATAAAAATAAAGATTTGTACAGGGCCTGGCCACCCTCCTTAATAGAAAACCCGTTGGCTTTATAGCAAGGGTTGCTAATCACATGTGAATTGTGCTGCATTACAGACACACACACACACACACACACACACCATACCAACAAGTGCTGTGCGAGCGCTCTCTGTGCGAGTAGCCTGTGTTCTCCCCAACAAATGATCTCCATTAACCAACTCTTCTGAATGTAGAGTCAGTAGACACTTAGACAGGAAAACATGTTTCTTACACGTGTGTCAGAAAACTATAGCTCCTTTTTTAAAAATAATTTATTCACTTATTTTTACTTCACATGCATTGGTGTTTTGCCTGCATGTATGTCTGAGTGTGAGGGTGTCAAATCTTGGAGTTACAGACAGTTGTGAGCTGCCATGTGGTTGCTGGGATTTGAACTCAAGACCTCTGGAAGAGCTGTCAGTGCTCTTAACTGCTGAGCCATCTCTCCAGCCCCCTATAGCTTCAACAGATTAAAGAGCAAGGAGTTTAATCCGTGAAGCTTAGAAGAAAGTTGATTGTAATATGAGTCCTAAGTAATGTCACATCTTAGGGAGGCCCCACACAGATACAGATTTACTCTTTCCATCTAGTGCACAGCAGGCTTAGTAAGCACACGTCTGAATGTTGTAACTACTTAGTGCTTAGCATGAATCAGGTGTTTGCTAAATGCCTAATAAAAGAATGAATGAATGCTTAGCTAAGAAGCTCCTGTTGTCCAGAAACTGTATCAAATAGTATAAAACCTGAAAGCAGATAAAAATTAATGTTCATATTCTCTTTTGTTTATCTGGAATTCTAGCCTTTCAAAAAACGCCACCAGTATAAACAGCATTAAACTGCTTTATATTCGCTTTGATATTCCACCACTGAAAGCCAGTATCCATTGGCTACTTAAAGCACATTTCATTTAAGACAGCGGATCAGCAGTTAAGGGCCCTTGCTGCTCTGGCAGAAGAGTCTAAGTCAGTCCCCAGCACCATGTCGGGTGGCTTACAGTCACATGGAAGTCCATCTCCAGGGGATCTGACACCTCCTTCTGGCCTCCCCTCGTACCTGAACACACATGCACACACCCAGTGTGCACATGCATGTAACTAAAAACACAACTTCTCAAAAAGGAACCCTTGATTGGTTTTTAGTTTTCATAAAATGTACTGCTGATAAATACTGCCAAATATCAAGTTGTTGAAATCAGTTAAAAGTTTTCCAGTACTGAAACTCACTTCCAAGGGCCTCACTTCCAAGGGCCCTTAAACTGAGCCTCACTTCCAAGCCTCACTTCCAAGGGCCCGGTGGCCGCCACATGTAGCTGCGGGCTACTACACGGGACACCGTGTCCTCCGTCCTGCAATCCTCCTAACACATTCCACTAAAAGCAGTGTTGGATGTGGAACTTTCCATTCTGGCCTCTAAAAAAGAAGCCACTTTCCTGCTGAGCGACTAGGAAGAAGTAAGATAACCTGGAACTATCAAATACCCCCTCCCCCGGTAGCTCAAGTTAAATTCTATGTAACAGGAGCGGCTTCTGAGTGTTCCCACGCAACTGAAGCAGCGGGGTGGGGTATGGTTTGCAAATGACCTTATGACTGACTCAAAGGACACATCGGGCCGGGAGAGCATCTGGACCAGTCCTCTCTCAGCCTCCAATGGGATGCTGAGGAGAAGCATGAAGGATAAAGCTTGCTGAACTTACTGTACCTACCATCTCTCACCAGCCCAGAGCTTATGGACAGGCCTGACACTGACACCCAGGCCACCCAATTCCTCCTTCTCCAACTTTACCTTGGTCAGCTAAAGAAACTAAACACCCCATCCAGGTCATTCTTTGTGCTTTGGCAAAAATTCAAGATGTGCAGAGAGCCTGGGGGAGGCTTCTCCCCAGGTGACCTTGTCCTCTCCCTGCTGGACCTTCCAGCCCAGGGAAAGAGACTCTTGGGAAAGTTCCAGGACCTCCCTGCTGACATACACACTGACTTGCAGTGAAAGCCAAGGCATCTTCATGTCTAAGATTCTAAAGCAAGAATTAAGGGTTCTTACTCAACCCATGGACTGCTATGAAGGTTTTAAAGGACGCATGCCGCAGATATAAAAACAGTTGGACAGTATTCAGTATTTTCCTACCTGCCACACTATGGAAGCACACCAGCTGCATGTTTTCCAACCAGTGTCAGGGTTGGTTTGCCAATAGGTTGTTTTAATTTCTACCAGGGGCTAGAGATTGGGAAACCAAATGCATGAAGTTTTTAGATGAAAATGTGGCTTTCAAAATGTGAAATGCTTGAGTTCTTGAATGTGCAAGTTCCACATTTAAGGGCGACCGAAGAAACACATGGCAAGATTTGAGTGCAAGGAATTCACTGCATGGCCTGTAATAGAAAAAAAAAAATGAAATATGTCTAAAGTCCTGGCTGTGGAGAGAGAGAGAGAGAGAGAGAGAGAGAGAGAGAGAGAGGGAGGAGACAGAGACAGAAGCATATGGCTGCTGAGAAACCATGGGACCAGCGTGTGTCCCTGTGCAAAGGAGGCCGTGCTGTTGTACTAGTTTTTAAAAGCCAATTCAGATAGAATGGATCAGGAATCATAACTATGTTGTATGTCACACTTTATTAAGGCACCAACAAGTAAACCCTTGGACACAGACCTAGTTATATTTTATATTTTCTATGCCATCTATGTTGTTTACATTAAACATGAACTGCTTCTTAATAATCAAAATAGTAAAGATAATTCTATCTTTTTTTTTTTTTTTTTTTTTTTTTTTTTTTTTTTTTTTTTTTGAGGCAGGGCTTCTTTATGTAGCCCTGGCTGTCCTGGAACTTCCTATGTAGACCAAGCTATCCTGGAACGCAGAGATCTCCCTGCCTCTGCCTCCCAACTGCTGGGATCAAATGTGTGTGCCACCACTGCCCAGCAATAAATTCCATCTTTCACAAAAAAAGAAAAAGGAAAAATTATGCCCCCAAATGTGCCAATTAATGGAAATTTGAAAGGATTCAAAAACACAGCACAATTCCTTAAGCAGTTTGGAGAATGGCCAGGTATGTTTAAAAGAAAAAGGTGGATGGCTCAGGGGTTAAAGCATTTGCCAAACGAGGAGTGGAATTTGGATTCTCAGACCCTATATAATGCAGGCGGGTGTGATAACCCATCTCCAGTGCCTGGAACACAGAGAAAGCGAATCCTCAGAGCAAACTGCTAGCCAGTCCAGTCACATCAGCCAGCTCTATGTTCCAGTGAGCCCTGCCTGTATCAATGAATATGATAAAGGTCAATCATGGAAACCCCCAATGCCAACTTTTGCACATCCACATGTGTACTCACAAGCACTAGAACACACACACAAATGCCCATGCCCCCACACACATACACATAAGAGAAGGAAAGCACAAGAAAAAGAAAGAAAAACCCTTTCTACCTTACCCTCCAAGGAACTGTGTTTTCCTAATCACTTGGCAAATTTTATCTTTAAACCATTACACAGGATCTCTCCCTATTTTAAAAGCTTTTTGTGGTTTTTGAGATCTCAAGATTTGACTTTGCTTTTTCTTTGTCCATCAGAAGAACCTTTCCAGAACCCCCTCCCCCCACCCATCCAAGGCATGGACAGCATCAGGAGCTAGAGGGAACAGACACATTTCTGATCTGACCATGGAGACTTTGCAGTAGGGTGTGCACACAAGATAAATAATAATAATGATAATGCAGAAGAATAATTACAATAACTGTCATGAGGATGTGCTGGGTGCAGGGCTACAAGAGCTTCGGGATACCACTGAGTACACTGTACTGGGCCCGAGGACGCCTGGCCTGCTCTGTGAAGGGGAGGCGCAATAGGGGAGGTAAAAACTACCTTCCAGTTTTAGAAATGAACTGAGAACTGTTTGGTAGCTCAGACAGGCCCAAGAGCTTTTATTCCCAGTGACTAAACAGACCTCTTCCCATGGCCACTGCTTTGCTGGTTTCTGCAAGGGTGAGTGTCTTACGGGTTTGGTGTGATGGTGTCCTGTCCTAGGGGTAAATCAGTTCAGCTTTTGGCTGAATGTCTGCAGTGCAGGGTTATAGCCCCTCACACCACAACATGGATAGGCTTTTTTGGTCATTTGAAACCTCTGACCAAACCTGACCTCTGGAAGGAGGTAAAGGTCACATTTATGTGCCACCCACACACACCATCTGTGTAATAGTGTGAGCCATGTGCAAGAAGCCACTTGTGCTGCGTGGATTCCCAGAACCAGCCCTTGAGCCAGGGCTCCCCTTCGAGCCAGCCATAGAAACAGTTTTCTCTCTCGTCCTTACTGCTACATTCTAGATTGTAGAATGCCCCTGAGTACAGATGCTCATTTTCTTCTTTCTGTATCTTTGTTCTTGAGGCAGCATAAGGAAAGTCTGTGTGAAGGTCACCCTTTCCTCTGGTGACAGTTCTAAGTCCTGGTGAACAAAGGAGCCTGTCTGAGGCTGGCATCTTGGATCAACTAAGCATCCTTCTAACAAGCAGTCTGGGAACCGCGGGACCGTGAGCAGCAGATGCTCACACGCAGTTAGCCAGAACGCTTCTCTCCCACTCTGCCCTGTAGACATTTATTATGAGGCTGAAAGGTGCCAAGCATAGGAGATTCAGAAATGAACAACCTGGTCCCAAGTCCCTAGGATGGTGCAGCCTGTAGGGGAGAGTTTGCAGATCCTAGCAATAGCTACCATGGACCAAGCACTATGCTCGTCACGATTTCAATCCTACAGGATAGATTTTTGCAGGCTTCTTCTAACACATGCAGAAACAGGCAATTGAGCTCAGAGATGGAGCCCCATAGGGTTGCATGCAATCAGACTTGGCTCACAGGAGGCCCAGAAGTTCACTTTATATTTCAAGGAGTAGTATAGAAACAGCAGAGCCGGAAGGAAATTCGGGTGGTGTGGGAGGCTTCGGGAGGCTGCAGTCATCAGAGGACAGCTAGCTAAGCAGAACTGAGGCTCCAAGTTCTACAAGAGCTGGGGCTCTCAGAGTTCAGTGAGAACATACCCAAGAAGGAGGTAAAGACGCATTGCCAGTCTGCTGTCCTGGAAAGGTGACACTTCCAGTCCACAGGGAGTGACCTAGCAGATAACTCCTCCTCATGAACGATCATTGTGTGTCTGCTCCAAGCAAGGATGTTGGCAGGAGGGCGGGGTCCTCTGGACTGGCTGAATTATCCTGATCCATGAAATTTAGTCACTTCTGTTTCCTGAAAGCTCCACAGTTGGTGGCCAGATGGGACCTGTGTTTTTCCTGTAGCTGTCTGTTTGTTCCACTGTATAGTGTACAGGGTTAGAGACAATGTTTTCTTGGACCCTGCTCTGTCAGAAACACTCACAAGCCTAAGTCAGTAACCTTTTATGCCTCTTCAAGGAGATATTTCTTTGCAGAGTCACTCTTTACAACTGGGGGTGTGTGGGGGGGAGTATCCTAACCTCTACATGTATTGGCAGAATGTTGAAATGTGACTCTGAAGACCTTAAGACTATCTGCTGTCTGAAGTTTCAGGCTTTTACTGAGGTTCAGGTCCATTCTGCTGTTCCCCACGTCTACCTTGGTCAATTGTAGAAAAACATCTTATCACGTGGGTTGCTGGATGATTCAGATGTGGACTGATACCAGAGAATACTATCAGCTAGATAAGAAGCCAGGCCATTGTCCATTGGGAAGAGAATTTGCAGTATCCATCTCTCGATAAGCTGATGCTTTAGCAGGCAAGGGACAAAAAAAAAAAAAAAAAAAAAAAGAGAGAGAGAGAGAAAAGAAAAAGAAAAAACACTGGAGATGAATATAGTGACCACACACCAGTGCTCATCAGTAAAAAAAAAAAATCCTGGAAAGAACCGTTTTTGTTTTGTTTTATTTTTTAAGTGGTTTGGTTCACTTGAAGAGAGGGCAGGGAGCTTCAGTGAGCAAAACAGAGGACCACAGCTGCGCAGAGATGCTGAGCAGAAGCAAGCTCCGCCTTTTGTGCCTGTCTCTCTCCCCAGCTGGAAAGTTAGCATGGGGTCAGGAAGTCCAGGAGTTCAGGTTGCTTCTCCAATTGCTCACTGGGGGGTCATCTTGCCGCATGCGCAGCAGTCAGGACATTTAAGAATGAGGAAATCAACCAGGGCAGGTGAGATGACTCACCAGAGGTCACAGGAAGGTCATCAGAGGTCACAGGAGGGAAAGCCCAGCAAGGGCAAAGCATGAGACGGGGAGGGGAGGGAGTGTGGGTGTTGGAGGGTGGAAGCTAAAGACCCAGCCTTGGCGGATCTCCCTCACTCTGAAAGGGGCTGCAGCAGATCCCACCTGGAAAGGAATTTTACCTCCCAAATCAGACTCCCTGGGCAAGTCTGAGAAGCACCATGCCAACCACTGGCAAAGCTTCTGCTGTGCCAGCTAGGGTTAGTGACAAGAAAGGATCTTTTCTCCATCCCTGCTATTATCAAGTGGGGCCAGTAGATTCCTCCGGCTATTACCAAACGGCTCTCGATCCTCCTTTGTTCCGTGTCTAAAGAATTTTTAAAAACTTTTTTTTTTTTATTAACAATGTGCCCCCTAATCCAAAACACCCATTAAAAAAAATGTTTTGACTGAAAACTTTGTAAGTTGAGTCTAATAAAAGCACTGTCTAGAAAATATTCTGTCATGAAGGCTACGTTTAAAAGTTCAACTTTTCATGCTGAGGGGGTGGTTGGGCCGGTCCGATAGCTTGTTGCATAAGGACCTGAGTTTAGGATCCCAGCGCTCACATGGAAAGCCGGCCTGGGCTGCACACACCTGTGACCCCTGTGCCGAGGATTGCTGCGGCTTGCTAGCCATCAGCTAAGCCAATAAACTGTGAGCTCTAGATTCAGTAGGAGACTCCATCTCAAGGGAATGTGGTGGAGAGTGGTAGAGAACGCTGAACATTTTCCTTTGGTCTTCACACACACACACACACACACACACACACACACACACACACACACACACACACACGTATTCCACATACCATGCCTATCCAGATTTTGAAGCCATCTCAAGGCAAGGTGTTTTGAAAGACAAGTGTGCTTCTGCTGGTGTTGCATTACCATGGCAAGCAGCTTCTGATTTGGGACTGTGTAAGAGACAGACAGACCTCTGCAGACTCTCAGGGCAACACTGAAATTGAAACTTCTCTGGATCAAAGGTCCAGTGACTGGTCTTGTCAGCAATTAGGTCATCAGGACAGCTGATTAGCTGGGCTACTTAGTAACCAATTGCAAGTATGTGGCCCTTTCAGAAAGTGAACACCCTTGTAGGGTGGCAACTCTGTATCCTAAGTGTCTTCCCTGGGCTTAAATTGTGCAAACAAACCACTAACATTTGATTTTGTGTTGTCATCCACATTAGCCTCATGGAAATTATTGTTGTCAATCTATTGTGTCTGTTGCTTAGGGGGTCCTATGTGTCCCGAGCTGAGCTGTATTATCCACCCAAGTTTCCATCTGCACAAATGTATTTATAGATCCACCTACTGAAGCTCAGTACAGTTAGGTAACTTACCCAAGGTCACACAGCAGTTAAGCAGCTGTAGCTAAGTGAATGCTTATATCCACTTATACTGGGTTCTAAATCCTACCCAAGGTTCCTACTACTACTGTGTACTGCTTTGATGACAGACAAACAACTGCCAGAGCCAAATCCCTGGGCTGCCCCTGTATGCAAATAACAAAGCCCGTCCTGGCAGCTATGGGCATGCCAAATATCAACAACACTGCCACCCACATTTGTGGGATACAGAGCTTGCCACAGGCAAACATTCATTCTGGGTAACATGAGCTGGGAGCATTCAGTACCCACCCTTGAGCATCAACAATTCTACCAATATCATCTAGGAGTGAAGGGTTGCTTCAAAAGACCTTAAGGTGACACACAAAGGCGTCAATAAAGCTGACTAATGCCAAGTCAGCTCCTTGGGACTATTCAAAGATAGTCTATTAGTTGACTCAGTAACTGTATGGACCATTTAGAGAAGTGATTCAAAGGAACCTGATTCTTCCTCTTCTTCCTCTTCTTCCTCTTCTTCCTCTTCTTCTTCCTCCTCCTCCTCCTCTTCTTCTTCTTCTTTCTTCTTTCCTCCTCCTCCTCCTCCTCCTCCTCCTCCTCCTCCTCCTCCTCCTCCTCCTCCTTCTCCTTCTTCCTTTTTTGGTTTTCGAGACAGGGTTTCTCTGTGTAGCCCTGGCTGTCCTGGAACTCACTCTGTAGACCAGGCTGGCCTCGAACTCAGAAATCTGCCTGCCTCTGCCTCCCAAGTGCTGGGATTAAAGGCGTGCGCCACAACTGCCCCTCCCTCCCTCCCTCCTCCTCCTTCTCCTCCTCCTCCTCCTCCTCCTCCTCCTCCTCCTCCTCCTCCTCCTCCTCCTCCTCCTCCTCCTCCCCCTCCCCCTCCTTCTCCTCCTTCCTCTTCCCCTCTTCTCCTCTTCCTTCTCCTCCTTCCTCTTCCCCTTCTTCTCCTCTTCCTCCTCCTCCTCCTCTTCCTTTTTCCACTCCTCCTCCTTTTCCTCTTCTTCCTCCTCTTTCTCCTCCTCCTTCTGCTCCTCCTCCTCCTGCTGCTGCTGCTTCTTCTAACAACAGTTAGAGGCTTGGAAGAGAAATAAAGATATGATAGGACCCAAGCAATGAGTTAGGAGACGTGAATCATGGCTTATGCAATATGAAGGGGCCACAGTTGCCCATGATGAAGTAAGTCATCATGGTGGGGAAGGCCTTAATGATGCTCATGGGAAACACCAGAGGCCCCACCATGGATGGTAACTACCTGCATCTCCTGCTGCCTCTGATGGGGCTTCCTTTGTTCTGTCCCCAACAAAAGAAATCTGAGGAGACTGGGAGTTCTCAGAGAGATGGCAGGCAAGCCAAGCTAGAAACATCCTAATGAGGAAGCCCTGTGGACATTACTAACTCTTGGGATCACTGGCCTGTATTTCCACTGTCTCTCCCTTTTAAAGTATTCATAAGGATTCATAACTTGCATTTAGTCCTTACTGCTATGGTTTGAATACGACTTGTACCCCCAAGGACTCACACGTTGGAAGCCAGTTCTCAGAGTGGCAATCATAAAGCAAGGTAGAACCTTCACAGGTTTGTGCCTGGGACTGGAGAGATGGTTCACTGGTTAAGAGAGCACACTGCCCCTGCAGAGGACCTGAGTTCAGTTCCCAGCATCCTCCTCGGGCAGCCTACAACCATCTGTGACTCAGGAGGATCTGCCACAACTGGCTTTTGAGTCCACATGTTCCATACATAAACACACTCATACACACGATTTAAATGTGTTTTAAAAGTTCAGGCCTAGGCTTTGAGATGATACACAGGCACTTGCTCACAAGTTCAATGACCTGAGTTTGATCCCTGGAACCCACATGTGGAAAGACAGTCATCTCCATCAAGTTGTCCTTTGGCCTCCACACCTGTGCACACTGACTGCCCCCCACCCAATACATACAAAACCTTGTGGGACAGCTAGGTCACCCTGGGAATCACCTTCGGGAGGGAATAATGTTGACAATTTAGCTCTCATTAGAGAAAAGCAAGAAAAACCGTCCCCACGTACCTGTCTCACAGTTCAATTGACCTCTCCCTGTGTGGCCTCGGATCCCTGGCTACAGCTGAGCAGAAGCTGGTGCCAGCTCTCATGAACATCCAGAACCATGAGCCATGTATATGCTCTTTCCAGGTCACCCAGCTTCAACTATTTTGTTAAAGTAACAGAAACGGACTAGTATAATCAAGAGGCGACGGTGCAGGGTGCAGTGTGCCTACAGGTGGTATCTCTGAACGCCAGTCAGCTACTGGATGAAACTCGCTGAAACTAATTTTTAATACATGAAAATAACCTAAACTTAGTGAGGTTCAGTTACTCAAGTTTGGGTATCCAGTATCTCCACCCTTACTTTCCTGGGACCCAAGTCTCTACCACTATCTCATATAACCTTTAACTCTTCGATCTGATCAACACTTACCCAGCCGTCTCTGAAAAGCTAAAAACTGTAGCAGAGGAGTCTGAAGAGGGAAAGCAAAGGAACAAGGGTTCTGATGTTACAGTACTCTCTGATGGTTTGTATATGCTCGGCCCAGGGAGTGGCACTATTTGAAGATGTGGGCCTGTTGGAGTAGGTGTTTCACAGTGGGGCGTTCGTGGGCTTTAAGGCCCTCAGCTTCCTGGAAGCCAGTATTCTGCTAGCAGCCTTCAGATAAAGATGTAGAACTCTCAGCTCCTCCAGCACCATGCCTGCCTGGATGGTGCCATGTTCCTGCCTTGATGATAATGGACTAAACCTCTGAACCTATAAGCCAACTCAAATTAAATGTTGTCCTTATAAGAGTTGCCTTGGTCATGGTAACTGTTCACAGCAGTAAAACCCTAAGACACATTCCATTCCACTAAAGTGAAATGCACAAATCTCAAGTATAAATTCAGCAAATTTAAGAGCTATATAGCCGGGTGGTGGTGGCGCACGCCCTTAATCCCAGCACTTGGGAGGCAGAGACAGGCAGATTTCTGGGATTTCTGAGTTTGAGGCCAGCCTGGTCTACAGAGTGAGTTCCAGGACAGCCAGGACTACACAGAGAAACCCTGTCTCGAAAAACAAAACAAAACAAAACAAAAACAGAGCTGTATATACTGTACAGTCACCATCCTACTGAAAACATAAAATACTCCAGTTACCCAGCAGGTTCCCTCCGTTGGCCTCACACACTACCACCAAGCTAGGCTCCTGATGTCAGACACTGGGTGCTACTTTGTTGCAGCGTGGTATTGAGGATCCCACCTGGGTGAATACTTTACCACTGAGCTTTCCCACCAGGCTACTTTTTTTTTTTTTTTAATGTGGCTGAAGTTACAGCTTCTCTCATGCTCATGACACCTACAAAGTCTCTATGTTCAGACCCTCCACAGGAAGAACACCTGCAGAACTTACACGCACCTCCTCGTATTTGTAGAGCATCAAGGAGGACTTGGAGAGAGTATCTGCAAAGCTTTTGGAAATGATATTTTACACTTCAGAACACGTGGGAGTTTCCTGCAGCCTTCCATCTTGCCCACCCTACTTCCTCCCAAATAAGGTTACAGGAATGTCCTCTGTCCAAACACAAAAGTGCTTCATTCCCCCTGCTATGCTATAAAAGAAAAGAGGCCAAAAGAGAAACGTGCTATATTCCTCTTTCTGCTTCTTCTGTGCACAACAAACCAAGAGCCCAAGAGTCTAATGTGCCTGTATCACCTGTTGCTTCAGAGGCAGAGGCAGGAAGCTGGCCTGGGCTGAGGAGTTTAAGATCAGCATGGGAGGGAGGGAGGAAGGGAGGGAAGGAGATATATATATATTTATAGATAGATAGACATAGATATAGATATATAGAGAGATATATATTTATAGATAGATAGACATAGATATATATAGATATATAGATATATAGATGATATATAGATATATATAGATATATATAGATATGGATATATATAGATATGGAGGAGGGGGAGGGAGGAAAAGTTTTTCTCAAATAAAAAAAATAATAACTCTTAATGAGGTTAAGAAACAAGGAGGAGGTGGGAGAGTTGGCATAGATAATAAGAGCACTTGCAGCTCTTAAGGCAGGGAACCTCTGTTTGGTTCCCAGCACAGCCATGGCAGCCCATAACCATCCCTAACTCTAGTTTCAGAGGATCTGAGTGCCTGTTTTGAGTCCAAGGACACCAAGGTACCCACTTGGTATGCATGCACATACCCAGGCAAAGTAGTCCTACGCATAAAATAAACAAATCTTTTTTAAAGTGTAAAAAAGAAACTAACATAAGAGATTTTGCTTTTGAGTCACCCAAGCTTTCCCTCTCTGGTCTTGCCTCTGCTTTCTTTACAAACTTAATTGCCCTGATAACCCTACTGACTGTGAGCTGACCACCCTGTGGGAAGGCCTGACCTACCCTGCAGCAGCCATTGCAGCCCAGGTGGCTTGCTGTTACCCAACAGCATTGCTTGGGCAATTTCTCCATCGTGATTTGAGATCCACTTAGAAAGACATCCCATAATAGGCAGAAGACCAGTGAGAAAAGCAGAGAGAAGAAGGAAGCACTGTGTGAGACAGTTTCCAGGAAGAAAAGAATATATTTGTAGATGAAGGAGACTCAGTGAGCAACTGCAGAACTGACCAGAGGTCACATGGCCCCAGACCAACAGAGAATCTTAGACCTTCCACTGACCAAAAACAGTAAAAGAGGGGGTGAGGGGAAAAGAGAGAGAGGAGGAAGAGCAAGGCTTTGGGGAGAGACTGAGCATCAGTATGGATCAGCTTCCGCCATAAGTGATAGAGGACAATGAACATCTCCAACAACCTTTAGGAAAACATTTCAATGCTAAATTTCTACCTAGGCAGTCACGAGGAGAGCAGAGCAGAATCCCAAAGCCTAGCTTTGAGTTTTTCTCACCTATGATTGATTGTTTGATTTCGAGAGACAGTCTAGCTGTGCAGATTCTCAGGTTGACCTCAAATTTAGGATCCTCCTACTCAGGCATGTTGGGATTACAGTTCTGCTCACCCCTCCCACCTCCCTCCCCACCGCCCTCCCCCTCCCCCATGACTCGCTTCTCTCTTGTGTTCTTAAAAAGAATAAAGGGCTCAATCAGGATGAGGGAGTGGTCTAAGATGAGATCTCCTAGCTCCAGAACAAATCTCCAGCTCAATGAGAGGGAGAGGTGCCCATGCTGAGGATGGGTTTGTCTTGTGGTGACAGGGAATGACAGACAGAAGAACAGACTATTAAAAAAGGGGTCTCTCCAAAGGAAAGTGATATTAATAAATACTTACTATTTGAACACATAAAGGGGAAACTGCTGCTTGGAAATATGAGAATAAGGGTAGATCACCGATGTGTTTATAAAAAGATAAAGAGATAGAGAATATGTTCTATGGAGGTGTGTGGTGAGGTATGGGAGAAGGGGATGTCTCAGTGGGCCCATGCTGAGGCATCCCTTCCCCCTGAGGGACCAGCCACACAACGGTATAGTATAGAATAGTTTATTCAGGGCATGGGGAGGGAAGTTAAGAAAGTAGTAGAGGCAGAGAGAGAGAGAGAGAGAGAGAGAGAGAGAGAGAGAGAGAGAGAGAGAGGAGACTGGCCTTGAGCATGTGGAGAGACCAGGAAGGGAATGGGGAAGGGGTGAGGGAACAGAGTGGGAGCAAGAAGGCAAGAGATCTAGAGAGCAAGAAAAGGAGGAGGGGGCAAGCAGCCCCTTTTTTATAGTGGGCCAGGCCTACCTGACTGTTGCCAGGTAACTGTGGGGAGGAACATACTTGTTGCCAGATAACTGTGGGGCGGAATTTAGACAGAATGCTAACAATCACCAATTGGCACATAGAAAAATCTAAACACAAAAGACTATTGAGTCAAGCATGGTAACTCACACCTGAAACTCCTGTACTCTGGAGGCTGAAGTAGGAGGAATGGTATCTATTTGAGGCCAGTCTGAGCTATGTTCATACTGTTCCGGGGATAGCCTTACGGACTGTTCAGAGTAAGACCCTGTTTCCAGAAAACAAACAAAATATTATTGTAGTTGTAGGAAGATCAATGAAGGTTTAATGAAAAAGAAAAGGCAGGGACTACAGCCCAGGGCAGAAGTGAGCCTTGAGGACCATTTCCATAGCCATGGAACCCTTCCCTCTTGCTACTGACTATAGACAATCATACTGAGAGGGAGCCTGTGACTGTGAGAGCAGATTCTCTGCTTCTGAATAAGGGAGATAAATGGTGACGACAAACAGAAACATAAAGATAGGTACCAAAAGCATGTATTTTAACAGTCTGGCCAGGTTCAGGCTGGAGACAAGGCTCAGTGGTTAAGGGCACTGGGTTCAATTCCCAGCACCCACAGGATGAGTCACAACCATCTCTAACTTTAGTTCCAAGGCACCGGAGGCCCTCTTCTGCCCACTATGGGCACTGCACACACGTGGTACACATCCATTCTGGCAAAACACCCATATACAAACAAAACCTTCAAAGATTTGTTTTAAAAAGAATGGAGATACGGGGGCGGGAGTCGGTTCAGTTAGGAAAGTGATCTCCTTTAAGCAGTTCAGAGTTCTAGCACCCAGGGAGGAGCTGGACTCTGTGGTTTGTGCTGGAGGGAGGGGCAGAAAAAGAGACAGATGGTTCTCTAGAGCTCATTGGCTGGCCAGTCTGTCTGAATGGGTGAGCTCCCTGCTCAGTGAGCAGGCTCTCTTCTATATTTTCTCCAAAACCAAGGTGAGAGATAACAGGAAGGGCCCTTTCATTGAACTCTGACCTACACACACACACACACACCACGTAGGTGTACACATGCACCTGAATGTGTGCACACATACACACCACACGTGCACACAATCCTGCGCTCGTGCTCTCTCTCTCTCTCTCTCTCTCTCTCTCTCTCTCTCTCTCACACACACACACACACACACACACACACACACACACACACACCACACACACACACTGGCAGGCACAAAGTAGGGAGGCAAGAAAAAAAAAATCCAAAGAAGCAGCTGAACTGGGAACTGGACACATTTTTAAAGTGAGCGGTGGAAAGGCTGGGTGAGGTTGGGCTGGGATTTTGCTACAAGCTTGGAAAATGATTTTGCTTTAAGTTTTTTTTTTTTATGTATGTGCACAAATGTAAAGATGACAATTCTCTAAAGGGAAGGAGGAAAGTTTCTGGCCACCTTTAGTCTTTAGGTGTCTGGAGACTGGAGTGCTTTGAGTAATAACCCAGGATCGGAAACACAGCCAAGCCCCGCCCGTATCCTGCCAGATGCTGTTATCCACAGGTCCCCAGGGCAGTGTCTACACCCCTTCAGGGACTCAGCTGGCCTCTGGATCTTTCAAATCCGTTCTAGAGGTCATTGAAGGCAGACTGATTTCTCTTCGGTGGCTTCCTGGTGAACAAAACTCACACTCCATCTCCAGTCCTATCTTGTTTAGCTTGTGAAAGCAATGCATAGGTTGCCAGACTAATGAACTAACTGTTATATTTAGCTAGAAAGATAATGTAGCCCCAGTGTTTGGATTTATCAAAACGGATTCCAGATGGCACCCAAGCCACAGAGAGAGGGCCATCTGGTAAGTCAGAGCCGGGCTTGTTTCTCTCTTTCTCTTCAAGGTGAAGAACCGGCGATAAACAACACAACTTTCTGTGCTAAAAACCCAACTCTTTGCTGTTGGAAGGATGGTCGGTCCCGAGTCTTACATTTTATCTGTGTTCATTCATTCAAATCCCTGCACCATGGTGCTCCTTCAGATATAGTCATTGGCTGAGCTTGGAAAATCACCTAGTGCAAGTGGCAAGGTTTCAGTGTCTCCCGTATGCAGTGTATTTCAGTGAAACATACACTCCTAGACATTAATAAAGTCATTGGACAGACTCTACAATTACACAAATTCCTGGAGTACATAAACCAATACAATCAGAAATTATGTTTCTTTCTGAAATGATTTAAGCTGCTGTGGTTCTGTTTTGTTTAGCTCCAGTGGTGGTATTTTGAGTGTGCTTTCTGCTTGACAAAGTGTTTTCTGCTGGACACTTTCTTCTCTGCCTGTTCCCTCTGAAACAAAATATCCCATGCCTCTGTTTACTCACTCCTTTCTCTGCCCTCCAGCACCCCTCCCCCTCCAGGCCCCTCCCCCTCCAGCACCCCTCCCCCATCTCTGCCTACTCACACACAGCCCGGCCAGTATAATCTTCTTTAAACATTGCTGTTTGTAGAACTTTACAGCTCAAAAGACAGTCACCACCTCTCCAGTGTCGAGAAGATACTGTGCAGGTTGTACACAATGCCATCCCTTCCTGCTCACCTCTGCCCCTCAGTCTACATCTCCAAGGAACCAGCCTCACCAAGGTTCAGCTTCCTCCTCCTACGTTAAGATCAATGTGGCCTCCTGACCTCCGGAAGTGTGAGATAATTCTTTGGAACTTCTTTAAGCCGCAACGTTTGTAGCTGAGTCTGGAATCAGTAAGAAACTAGAATAGCTTCTCTGCAGACTCCCCCTGGTTCTAGTCCAGCTTCACACTATGAGACTTCCATGAGGTCCTGCCTAGCCCAGAAGCTGAGGCTGGTGACCATTAAAAGTTGTACTTAACACACGTCTGTTGGCAGTCACATGTGAACATGTATATTTAAACTTCATTAAAGCATGATGGACCATTTGGCTCCTGTTGTGCCAGCCATGTTTTAAGTGTTAACATCTACACACACACACACACACACACACACACACACACACACACACTGTGGCTACTGAACTGGAAAGTGAAGACAGAGAATAATTCCGTTGTCATGAAAAGGTCTCTTGAGCAGCACAGGTTGGAATGGAATACACACCACTGCCTAAGATCTACGGCTGTTAAACCTGGTGACTTGAATTTGATCTCAAGACCCACACCGTGGAAAGAGAAAACCAGCTCCCCGAAGTTGTCCCCTCTGACCTCCCCATCTGCTCTGTGTATACACCCAATAAACAAACAAACAAACAAATAAATAAATAAATAAATAAGTGTATTTTTTTTTCTGAAAAAAAGAAAAATCTACTGAGCTGATCCAGCCAAATGAAGCCACCTGTAGAAGTCGTATCTCTGGCAGCAGTAAACTTGCAGTAACTTGGGAGTTTTGTGTCTTCACACTGAAGGGGAGATCCATGATTCTGTGGGATCTCAGGCATCAGGACCAGCTCAGGAATAGCATTAAATCGCAGGAAGATCCGGTTTTACAGGCTCCTGTTGAGCTGGAAGGTAGTGTGAGTGCCTTGGGCATCTCCAGGCTGATGAAACCGGACTTGGAAGGACCATATGGACTAAGAAACACACCTCAGAACACTTCACTCTTCCTGCAGGCTGTCACACCAAGGCAGGGAGAACCCTGGGGGCTAGCACTCCCGTTCATAGCCAGTCTGGGGCATTGCGTGGGAAATCTGGTTCACAGCCAGCAACCCTGCTTCTCCTGAGTTCACAAGTCTCTGTTTGGAACTTTCTCTAATTAGACCTGAAATCAATTGCCTTTCCTGTGATGCGAGGCAGTGACCCGTGTTTTCCCCCGTGGACAGCAAATGTCCTACCACTTCCCACACTAATTTGAAATGCCACTTGGGTGCTGCAATAAATCTCCGGGTGTAAACGGAGCTTCTCTGTCAATCTCTCCCGCGTGGCTATCACCCTGCTCTAACTGCGGTAGTCTGGCGGTTTGTTTCCGAAATCTGGTAGGGCGATTCTCCTCCCTTTATCCTCGGTTTTTCAGCATTTCTGTCAGTTCTTCATTCTTCTCTCTCCCGGGTGCGTTTGGAGTCGGTTCACCAACTTCCGCTGAATATCTGATTGAAATTCCCTTTGGAGTTTACCGCTGGGTTCATGGACAGTTTTAAAACATGAGCACTCATTCTCGTATTTCCTGAAAGCTGTACATTTTTCTTCATTTCATTGAAATTCACCTCTTTGGTATTTGTCCCTAAGGAGAAAAGGCCTTAGAGCACTGTTTCTCAACCTGTGGGTCTCGACCCCTTTGGGGTTGTCGAACCATAGCCTGTATCACGCTGGCTTCTATGGGACACAAGTAAGTAAGGAAATTACCAAAGGAAAAAAAATCTTTTCTTTTTCTAATTTACTTAGAAAGGAAGGTTGGAATTGGATGGAAACTGTGTTCTACAGGCGAGAAGACTATAAATGTTGTTTCTCTTCTTTAGTTTGCAAATGTTCCATTCCAGTGAGAGATTTCTCAGGATTGGACTGTCCTGGACTCCTGGGATAAGCCTGCAGGAGAGTCACTTTTGAGTTTGCTAAGAGCTCCTATAAATTACACTTCACCCGCCTCTTTTTAAGTTCCTATATTGTCAGCAGTAATTGTTTTCTTCTTAGCCTACTTATTAAGAATTTTGTCTGTTCAGGGTCGTGTTATTCTTCTAAAATGATTTAGACAACATATATTTCTAGGTCTTTGGAACCTTTACCTGGGTCCTGGGAGAAGTTTCTCGAAACTTAAGCAGAGAACTTTTCAAGGAGAGATTTTTGTTCGTTTGTTGTTTTTGAGACAGTATCTGGAACTTACTATGTAGAGCAGATTACGGTCAAACTCACAGCGATCTGCCTGTCTCTGCCTCCTGAGTGCTGGGATTAAAGCTATGAGCTACCATGTTCAACCTAAGGAGAGATGTTTTTTCACTAATCCTGTTCCAGAACAATTGATCTGTTGTCTGTTTTCTCCTTCTTTCGAAGCCACTGTTGGCTATGATGTTCTTAGCATAAAACAGTATTAATCCATACAAGGGGATGGTGTTCTGAATGTGATGGCGGATGACAGCTGAGGACAGACAACTGAAATAAGACCAACGGTGCATGGCTCTGTCATGGAGTAGCCAGAACAGTAGACCCATAGAAAATGGAAGAGAGGTAAGCTGCAAACATCTTAGACCCCAGGAAAATCCGCATTGAAGAACAGAGCATTTAGCTCTTCTGTCAGAATGAATGGGAACCAGAAATTGGATGCTTATAACCAAGAAAAGCAGAATTTCATCCAGCACTTCTCCCAGATCGTCAAGGTGCTGACTGAGGATGAACTGGGACACTCAGAGACAGGGGATGCTATTACCCAGCTCACAGAAGTCCTAGAGTACAATGCCATAGAAGGCAAGTACAACTGGGGTTTGACTGTGGTACAAGCCTTCCAGGAGCTGGTAGAGCCAAGGAAACAGGATGCTGAGAGTCTTCGGCGGGGCCTGACTGTGGGCTGATGTGTGGAACTGCTCCAGGCTTTCTTCCTCGTGTCAGATGACATCATGGACACTCACTTCCCCGAGGCAGATCTGCTGGTCTTAGAAGCCAGGCATAGGCTTGGATGCCATCAACAATGCTCTGCTTTTAGAAGCCTCCATCTACCACAGGGAGCAACCCTACTACCTGAACCTGTTGGAGCTCTTCCTGCAGAGTTCTTATCAGACAGAGACTGGGAAGACTCTAGACCTCATCACGGCACCCCAAGGCTATGTGGATCTTGGTAGATACACTGAAAAGAGGTACAAATCTATTGTCAAGTACAAGACAGCTTTCTACTCTTTCTACCTGCCTGTCGCGGATGCCATGTACATGGCAGGCACTGATGGGGAGAAGGAACATACCAATGCCCTGAAGATCCTGCTGGAGATGGGCGAGTTCTTTCAGGTCCAGGATGACTACCTTGATCTCTTTGGAGACCCCAGTGTGACTGGAAAGGTTGGCACTGACATCCAGGACAACAAATGCAGCTGGCTGGTGGTTCAATGTCATGTCTGCTACGAGCCATTCTTCAACAGCGCCAGATCTTATTAGAGGAGAATTATGGGCAGAAGGACCCAGAAAAAGTGGCGCAGGTGAAAGCACCATCTGAGGCACTGGATCTGCAGTCTGTGGTCTTCAAGTACGAGGAAGACAGTTACAACCTCTTCCTTGAGAGTCTTGTAGAGCAGAGCCCCACCCCCAACCATCTCCCTGGAACTAGAGAACAAGATCTACAAGCAAAGTGACCTCAGAATTGTAGAGGCTGGGAGGGAGGGATCTCAATAAATTATTGTTCAACAACAACTACAACAACAACAGAAAATGGATTAGAGGTTACCAGAGCCTGGGGAAGAGGAACCAGGGGTGATTTAGCCGTTAGAGGATTTCTCTTTGGGTGACAGAAAAGGCTTGGAAACCATGTTGAAAGATGCACTATGCAGAAGTTACTGTCCCTGTTTGTCTACTTAGTGTGGCATTTGTGTGTGTGTGTGTGTGTGTGTGACCACAATACAGCTTTCAAAAAGTCCCACAAAGTGATTTTTTTTTTTTTTTTTTTTTTTTTTTTTTTTTGCTTTTTAAAACATCGCTTTAGGTCATTTATATTTCCCTAGGAAGCGTTTCATCTACGTGTTAAAGTCCTTGATGAGAAATTATGATGTTGTCCCTCTTCTTGATTTTATTTATTTATAAGTCTTTTCCTAATTTTGTTTAGATGTCTTTCCTTTTCAGTTGTTCTGAGTTTCCAAAGTTTATCTGTTTTCCCCACTAACTTCCTCAAACAGTTTTGGTGGTATTGGTTATAACGACTATATTGATGTTTTTCATTTTAATTAATTCCTCTTTTATAGAGGTGTGTGTGTGTGTGTGTGTGTGTGTGTGTGTGTGTGTAGCAGAGGATGACCTTGAGCATAGTTTCTTAGGCACATTGCCTCACACTGGCCTGGAGCTTTCTAATTAGGCTAAGCTGGCAGGCCAGCTACGCCAGGGATCCACGTGTCTCTGCTGCCCTAGGGCTGACTTAAAAGCACACCACCACACCTGGCTTTCCTACATGGGCTCTGGGGTGTGAACTCAAGCTTTCTGGCAGGTACCTTCCGGACTGAGCCATCTCCTCAGCCTTGACATGTGTCGTCTTCAAGATATTGTTGCCACCTTTAAGATTCTGGTTCTGTCTTGTTAAATTTACTGTCTATTTCAAAAGAGTTAACAATATCAGTTAAAATTTCTTTTTATTCTAGAGATTAATATTGGAAGTCTGTAAGTGATTTAATTTTTTTTCTGCCATCTTGCTTTCTTTATTTTTAATTTTACCATCTATGGCCTGAGACTGGATAATCATAATGTATGTTCCTGTTGAGCTATACTGGAACTCTTAATGTGTACTATTAAAGAAATGTCTCTTAAGTTTTTAGAATTACATTTTAATGTATTTATTTTGTGTTTGAGCATGTGTAGGGACATGCACCATGGCACACACTGGAGATCAGAGGACAACTAGTGGGAATTTGTTCTCCATGTGGGTCCTATGGACTGAACTCAAGTTTTCTGTCTCCGTGGCAAGCACCTTGATCTGCTGAGCCTCCTCACTAGCCCTTAATGTATTTTGTGAGTGTTCTAAGGTCAACTGAGTAAAGAATATATGTGGATATGTATGTGTGCAAATATTTACATGGTTGTGTAAGAATATATTCTACTTAATTATGCCATTCATGTCTTCAACATGAGCACAGAATTAATTATTTTGTCTGTTTAATCTCAGCTTTTTGAGAAAGATTTGGATAAAGAGTTCTAATGAATTTGTTATTGTCAATGTTTCTGTCATAGTTTAATACATATTAAAACTATTACTTAATGACTATATGTAATTAAGAGGCTAAAGACAACAATATGTCTTCTCGGTACAGAGAACCTTTTACCATTATGAAATAGCTTCATTCAAAATACTTTTGGCTTAAATATTGTTTTATCTGGTATTAATATTGTCACAACTACTATGTTTATGCTTTTAATCTATATACATTTTAACTTGTATGGATGCTTAGTTTAAAAATCAAATAATTATATATAGGACTTAAAGCCAAACCTACTTACATCATTCATTTGCCCCCTTCTCTCCTCTCCTCTCCCGCTTGTTACATTGTTTCAGCTGATAATTGCTTCCACATTTCTGAATAGTTAGCTTTCCATTACTATCCCCTGACTTTTAGTATTTCAATCTATTTCCTGTGTGGGACGCTTGTTACTTAAGTTTATTGCATAACCCCCCTCCCCCCAGTGTCACTCCCAACACCATTCCCAATGTGATTCCTCATTCTCCTCAAAATTGTTACAATTACTTATATCAGTATTTGAAAGTATGATTCATAGCTAAGCTACTTAATATCCAATCATTTTATATCCTTTTCCATGTAACATCTGCTCTCTTGCAGTTAATAAAGTTTTGCCTCTGCTTGGTTAGGTACTTGTTCCCAGACTGTCCTCCTCCAGTTACAACACAACTGTCTGCCCTTTTGCCATTGGTTGATCTTGTCCTGGGCACACCCTTCATTCTCCTGTGTTGGGTTTGGCAGTTGATGCCGTGTCTGTTTCTCTTGGTTTGCCCCCTTGTTTTGGTGGACTCAACCAGATTCATCATGACAGGCTCCTTGAGAGTGGTTTGGCTGCTCATGTCTTTTCCTAGCCTTCATTTGAGTGAGGGTTTGGGGACAATCTGTTTATTTCTATGTTGGGAATCATCTTCCCTCGGGATTCTGCAGGCATTGCCTCAGTCCATCTGTGCACTTGAGATGTGGCAGCCATCATTTCTGCTCTATTATCTGTGTTATTTTCATTCCAGGAAGCTTCAGGTTCTTCTGTTCTGAGTGCTCTGAGATTTCACCCTGAGTTGTCTCATATGAACTTATTTTTATGGACTGGTTAGTTGGCATTGGCAAGGGAGTTGGCATTGGCTGGTTAGTTGGCATTGGTGGGGTAGTTGGTTGGTTAGTTGGCATTAGCTGGTTAGTTAGCATTGGTTGGCTAGTTGATATTGATTGGCTAGTTGACATTGATTGGTTAGTTGGTTTGTTAGCCCTTTTCATTTAGAAACTCAGGCCTTTTCTGACTGGAAAAATTTTCAATTGTTGAACCAATCCTCTTCCTTGATTTCCAGTGTTCTTTCTTAGTCTACAGGTTTTGAGGGAGCCTGCTAAGCAGATGCACAGCTCCACTATTATTTCTGGTTGCCTTTTATCTCCTTCTTATGCTCTGTTTTTCACTTTGTGGGGAATGTTCTCAAACTGTTAATGTTTTCATTTTCTTTCTTTTTTTTTTTTCCAATTTTATCTTATTGAATTTTTCAAATGTGCTATGGCATTTAAAAATTTCTAAGGTAGGGTTTTCCACATGCAAGGGCAAGCACTCCAACTGAGCTATCTCCCCAGTCCCAGTGTCAACTATTTTAGCTTGCTTTTTATTGCTATGATAAGCATCATGACCAAAAGCAACTTGAGGAGGAAGGGCACATTTGGCTGACACATCCTGACTACAGTTTATCATTGAGGGAAGTCAGCAGAAACTGGAAGCAGGAACCTAGAGGCAGGAGCTAAAACAGAGACAGCACTGCTTGATGGCTCTCTCTTTCCTTCTCCCTCTCCCCCCACCCACCTCCGCTTGCCCAAGTTGCTTTCTTATACAACCCAGGACCACCTGCTCAGGAGTGGCACCACCCACAGTGGACTGGACCCTCCCACAACAGTCACTAATCAAGAAAATGCCCTACAGACTTACCCACAGGCCAATGAGATGGGAGTATTTTCTCTCTCTTCCCAGATGACTTTAACTTATGTCATATTGCCAAAAGAGGCACAGCAACCCTGGGATGTGACTTCATTTCAGTCTTTTGATTATGTCTTTCTACCTCTTTGAAAATAGAAATAGTTCTTTAGTTGTTAGTGTCTTGCATTCTGCATTGCTCTGGTCTCTCTCTCTCTCTCTCTCTCTCTCTCTCTCTCTCTCTCTCTCTTTTTCTCTTGGTGTGTGTGTACACACACACACACACATTTTATTTCTGCTTTTATGTGGAGGCTTTCTTTCCTGAAGTCATTGTCAAACCTTAGGTGACCTTTCACAATTACAAGTCAATCTCCCAAAGCACAATTTAGGGAAACCTTCATTCTAGCCTCTTTGTGCTGAAATGTGGCTTGTTTCCCTTCAAATTTGTTACAAGCACATCTGGTCAGGCAGTGCAACTGTGGAATTCCACGCATTAGTGTGTTAAGGAATTTTTCTCTTAATCTAGTCAGACAACCTAGAAAGAGACCATCTTTACCATGTCAGCTACCAGTGTTCTTGAAGTCATGTGCAGGAAGGGGACGGAGGTCTTGCTCTTCATACCCACGTTTTTTTTTTTGTTTGTTTGTTTTTTTTTTTTGCTCTGCTATCTCTTGCTCCTCATTCAAGCCTGATGTTTCTTAGTTAGCTTTCTATCTAGTCTTCTGCAGAGGTGTAGTGAGAGCCCCAGCTGAGTCGCACATGGACGTTCCAATCATCCTTTCTTCTTTAGCCTCCCATATTCTTTTTTCTCTCCATATTCACGGTGTTGGTGCAGGCTTTTCGCTGATGGTGACATAAGCCTGCCCACTTCTGGTCCCACTGTCACTAAAAACACCTTAGCACCTTCTGGATATTGAATCGTTTAGCAATTAGTTGTCTGTTTTCCTTTTCTAAGTTTTTTTTTTGTAGTTTCTTATCTTTATAAGTGTGTGTGTGTATGTAAACACACATATAATATGTAAATACACACACATATATATGTATATATATATGTATATGTATATGTATATGTATATGTATATGTATATATATATGCCCAGGTATGTATACATATACACACATACACACACATACACACACAAATATGTATGCACACATATGTATACATACACACACACATGCATGTAGGCATGCACACAAGCATATATATATATACACATGTATATACACATATATGTACACACATATATGTACACACACATATATATATATACACACATGTATACATACATACATACATGCAGGCAGGTACACACACAAGCACATACATACACACACACACGTGTATGTATACACACACACACATATGCTCAGGTACACAGGCACGCATACAAGCACACAGTCTGTTAGTGGAATCAGGTGAGCATAGGCACCTTACTCTGCTGTGTTGAACTCAAGGCTCCCTGTTCATTTTCATTAGTTTCTGCTTATCCCCTCTTTATTTCTGCATTTTCAAACGTTAAGCCTATCATTTTGTTTCAGGTATCTTTTGCTGTAACAATAACTGTATTCAACACTGTTTGCAGGAAACTTTTGCATACATTTTTAATAACTAATTTATTTAATTTTATTTTACATGCAGTGGTGTGAGGGTGTCAGATCCCTTGAAACTGGAGTTACAGACAGTTGTGAACTGCCATGTAGGTGCTCGAAAATTGAACCCAGGTCCTCCAGAAAAGCAGCCAGTGCTCTTAACCATTGAGTTATCTTTCTCGGAGTATAGGTATTATTCAGACATTGCCTGGCCTGTAAGTCACAGAAATATTATAAATTAGGTAATATGTTCACTTTATATACATCCTGTAGGTGGTGAGCCTAGGCTGGCCCTCCAGAGCCTGAGCTACTGAACAACTACTAGTAATGCTGCTTTTTCTTTGAGCCAGTTTTTGCCCTTTAACTCATAAATTTCAGCTCATTACACTTATTGGGATCAATGATATATACAGATGAGGTTTTTACTCTGAGATGAATCATATTTTACTAGCGTAACATTCTCCCTCTTTTCCACATATGGCAAGGTTATGTATCAGTTCCTCTGTTGTTGAGAATATTCTCTTCTTCCCCTTTGACATGACACTGGTTTCTTGGTCCACCACTCGCAGAGACCGCAGCTCATCTCCCAGGGCTCTGGTGTTGTACCCATTCTGTAGGCCTTCTTTGTCAACTCCAGCAAGGAGAAGCTCTCCTGCTTGTTCTCCAACAGTAAACAGAGTCCTCTCCTTCCAGCCCTTTCGCCTCTCCTCCATCAGCCCCGTCAAGCTCAAGAGGATCTTCAAAGGAGCCTTTCTAGGACTTCCTTAAGCTCCAGCAGCAATTGTTCCTCTTTTGACAGAAACACTGACGTGTGGAACCCGGAGGCTCACATTGCTGTTCCCACTGGATATCTCTGGAAGGGAAGGGCTTCCCTCCAGTTGCAGCTGTGGAGCTCAGCTGAACCGGACAGAGTGGTGGAACACGCCTCTAACCCAGGCACTCGGGAAGCAGAGGCAGACTGATCTCTGTGAGGAAAGCCAAAGCTACACAGAGAAACCCTGTCTTAAAAAACCAAAACAAAACAAATAGACAAAACAAAAGAAACAACAACAAAACCCCCAAACCACAGGTCTGCTCTTTGTAATTATATGCACTGTGTGGACAACCAGGATTGTTTTGTGGGCCAGAGTTTCCAACAGGAACCCTTCGTTCACCACCTACGCAGCAGTCCTAACCTCTTTCTGTCTTCCAGGAATTCCTCAGATATCTGGGTGACAGAAGCTTGCATCCTTTGCTATTTCCCTTCTTGGCCTGTTTGTTTTAACAGGCCAAGATACATATTATGTTTAAAAGTGTGAGAGTTTCCCAAAAATCTAAAAATTATCTCTTTGTGGAGGAGGTGTAATAGTTAAGGCTTCTATTGCTGCAATGAAACACCAAGCCAAAGCAAGTTGGGGAGGAAAGGGTTAATTCAGCTCACACTTCCATATCACGCTCATCATTGAAGGAAGTCAGAGCAGGAACTGAAGCAGGACGGAAACCTGGAGTCAGGAACTGATGCCAAGCCCATAGAGGAGTGCTGTTTGCTGGCTTGCTCTGCCTGCTTTCTTATAAAACCCAGTACTACCAGCCCAGGACTGGCACTAGCAACAGAGAGTTAAGCCCTCCCACATCAATTACTAATTAAAAAAATGCTCCATAGACTTGCCTATGACCCGATCTTATCAAACAAGATTCCCCTCTCTCAGATGACTATGGCTTGTGTGGAGTTGACGTAAATCTACCCAGCACCGGCGTATAAAACATATCTTCAGGTCTTCGGTTTGCAGACATGATTCAGCTCTCTCTACTCCAGTTTTAAAACATGTAACCTCTAAGTCAAACTGGAGAAAGAAAGGGAAGATGGATGTATAGTTGTGGTTGCATTGCTCCTACACAGCTGTTTCTTTCCAGCAGCACCAAAGGAGCCTCCGTCATCAACAGTCTCAGTCTGCTCTCCTGACTGAGTCAGTCAAGTCCCTTTTCAGAGTTCTTGGTGTTCACTTCCTGTTCCGGGTTGCTCTCTGCCTGCCCTCTTCTAGTGCATCTTCTTTTTCAGTCAATAAATACTTAAGAAAGTGTTCAACAGCCTCGGCCATCAGGAAAACACAAATTAAAACTGCCCTGAGATTCTACCTCACCCAGTCAGAACGACTGCAATCAGGAGAACAAACACCCAGCCAGGATGTGGAAAAGGAGGAATCCTTTTTCACTGTTGGTGGGAATGTAAATCCGTCTACTATGGAAATCAGTGTGAGAGTTTCCCAAAAATCTAAAAATAGAACCACCCTGTGACCTACTCTGGATCAAATACCCAAGGGACTCTACATCAACATACCACAGAGTTCAATAGCTGGGAAAAGGAAATAGCCTAGATGCACATCAACAGAGAGAGGACCTACATACACACAGTGGAATTTCGTGTAGCCATAAAGAAGAACTAAGTCATGACTCTGTAAGAAAATGAATGTAACTGGAAATCATTATGTTAAATAAAATAAGCCAGACTCAAAAGACAATACTCCATGTTTAAATACTGCATAGTTTTGCTTTTATGTGGAACAATATATCTAAAATTTTGTGTGTGTGTGTGTGTGGTGTGCATGCGCATGTGCATGTGCAGGTCACAGATTTAAAAAAGGGTAAGGAAAGACACATGATATGAAAGTAGAAGGTAGAACTGTCAGGAAACAAGATGGAAACCAGCCAGGAAAGACAGCAAAGCTTAGTGATATATCATATATGTGTATATGATATATATGTATGTGTGCATGTGTATATAAATATGATGTGTATATGTATACGATATATATGTATATTTGTATATGCTGTATATGTGTATCTGTATATGCTGTATATGTATATGATATACATGTGTATATGTATACAATATATATGCATATCAGTATATGCTATATATGTGTATTTGTATATGCTGTATATGTATATGATGTATATGTGTATGTATATGTGTATGTGCACATGATATATATATATGATGTATATGTGTATGTATATGATGTATATGTGTATGTGCACATGCTGTATATATATAACATATATGTGTGTATATATATGATGTATATGTGTATGTATGTGTATATGATGTATATGTATATATGTGCATGTGTATTTGTATATGATGTATGTATTTGTGTATATGTATGTATATATCTATATGATGTATATGTACACATGTACATATGTATATGTATGTACATGTGCCATATGTATTTGTGTGTGTAAAGGTGTCATAGTGAAACAAATTTTTGTATACTAACCTAGAAACTCAACAGTAAAGCCCATTTCCCACAACCAACACAATGTGGTTACATTTTTACCATGTGATCTATAAGGAACACATTTAAGCATAGCAGCTACTCTGCTGATACTTCCATCTTAGACATAATAGTCCTCTATCCTTTTCCCTACTCAAGGATACAGGGTCATATCAGTGTGGCTACCAGATAAATAAAACTGTCCAGTGAGCCAAGCTCATTCACTTAATCCCAGCACTCAGAAGGCAGAGGCAGTTGGATCTCTGTGAGTTCAAGGCCAGCCTGGTCTACGTAGTAAGTTCCAAGACAGCTAGAGCTACACAGTGAAATCCTGTCTCAAAACAAACAGAACAGAACAGAACAGAAGAGAAGCCCGTGATGGGGCTGGGGAGAAGGCTTGACACTTTGGAGCACTGTCATTCTTACACAGAACATTGCTCCAGATCCCACCCACTTGGCAGCTCACAAGGCTTTGTAACTCCAGCTCTATGGGATGAGACAACTTCTTCTGGTCTCCTTGGGCGCTGCACACACATGGTACACAGACATACATGCAGGCAAAGTACCCATACACATAAAAAAAAAGACATCCAGTGAAGACCCAACTGCCCCTGCTCCTTAGCATGCACTTCAAACACTGTGAGTGGCTTTGTGGCCTTCCTCTCCTTTCCTCTCCCTTTGTATTCAGATACCCCCTCCCCCGACATAGGAAGAAAGAGAAGAAGCCTTTAGTCATGCTCTCTGTACTTGATGAAGTGAGGGTAGAACAAGGTCAGCCTTTCAAAGAGATGGTGTCCCAACCATTAGAGTCTGCCAGAGGCTTCCTAAACTCAGAATGGTTCTTGGTCCTCAGATTTAAGCTTTTAGCTAGGAATCTGGACAAAAGGAACCTCAAAAGAAAAATCTCATTATGTCCCTGCCTCCTTCCCCATGAGGCATATGCTGCTTTTCCTGTAAGTAGTTCACTTGGCCCTTGGTTTGCTCCACTTGTGTGATTCCTCCTCTTGCTTGCTAACCCTCTGCACTATTCCAAGTCAGATGTCTCATCATTTCCATTATCCAGGGCGTGGCTTTGAATTTCCAATCACATTGTGTCTTGTTCTCCCTTGCCACATTTTGATATCTGGGCCAGTTATAGGAGCACATTCAGCTTGTCTTCCTATCTGTAAAAGGAACATTACAATGGTCTTACCTGAAAGGATTAGTTGACAACTAATTAGTTGCCTTTCAGACTGAGTGATTGCAGAACACCTTGTACCAGAGGTTGGTATTGGTGGTGGTGGTGGAGGGGGATTGAGGATGGTGCAAAGAGCAAGCTAGGTGTTGTCTCCACTCAAGCACATAGCTCCAAGTCCGACTGACTTGTTAGTATTGGAGTTTGCTGTTGGGTTTGGGGTTTTAAAGGTAAAAGTGCTCAGGTACCGTGATAGTGCTTACAAAATCCTAAGCACTGGAGAACAAGAGTGCTAACCTGTTCATTGGGAAGCTAACATAAGACGATGCATCTATAGGGGCCGGTCTCAGCTCAGGCACCTATTGGCCCAGGGCAGTCCATCTCTTCACTGTTTCCCCCAGGTAGTTTCTAAGTATGCTTCTTCACTACAGTCAATTATTCTTTGTATGTATGTATGTATGTATGTATGTATGTATGTATATATGTATATATGTATGTATGTGTGTGTGTATTTTTAGGGTTTCTCTGTGAGGCCCTGCCTGTCTTAGAACTTGATCTGTAGACTAGGCTGCCCTCAGACTCAGAGATCTGCCTGCCTCTGCCTCCCAAGTTCTGGGATTAAAGGTATGTCCACCACTGCCCGATGTGATGAGCTATTCTTGATATGTATTTACAGCAACAGCAAAGCTGTCACGTGAAAACACACAAAACATCAGGATATCTACAACGATCCTGAAAAATAAAAGAATGGCTAGAGATATCACCACCCCCAATTTGAAGTTATATCACAGAGCTGTGGTAATAACATCGGGCTATTGTCATAAAAATACACGTAATAGGAAATGATTTTTACCATGTATATATTTGATAGAGGGTTAGTATTTAAAGTATATAAAGAATAACTAAAAACTAAAGGCAAGCAAGTGAATAGACAAAAACCTGGACATCAAGAAAGCAATTAATGCACTTAAAAAATGTGTTGTAGAACTAAGCAGAGTTCTCAGAGGAGGAGACACGAGTGGCCGAGAAACTCTTGAAGAAAGATTCAACCTCCTTAGTCATTGGGGAAAGGCGAATGAAAACTACTTTGAGATTTCCTCTTGCCTCAGTCAGATGGCCAAGATCAATAAAACAAATGACACCTCATGCTGACAAGGCTGTGAGATAAGGGAACACTCCTCCACTGCTGTTGGGAGTGCAAACCTGTATAGCCGTTATGGAAATCACTCAGGAATCAGGTACCAGATCCACCTTCAGACCCAGCTGTCTCAAAGGCCACTCCATCCTGCTACAGAGACCCTTGTTCATTGCATCTCTGTTCACAATATCCAGAAATTGAAAACAACCTAGATGTTACCAGCTGATGAATAGATAACAAAATTATGGTAGGTTTGTACAATTTTAGTCAGCTGTTAAAAAATGAAATTTACAGGTAAATGGATGGAGCTAGGAAAAAAAAACTCATCCTGAATATTTTTTGACAGGGTAGTTCTGGTTGTCCTGGAACTCACTCTATAGGCCAGGCCAGCCTTGAATGCAGATATGACTGGGATTAAAGGTGTGCACCACCATGCTGAGCCCACTGGATATCTAGGTAGCCACACTAACTGATGTGACCCTGTAGTTGGAAGTGGGCTTGCATGCTCTGTATTTTGGTTTTGAGTCAGAAAGTGTGAATTGAAAACAAGCCCCACTAGAACGTTTGAACAACTGGCTTTATCATAGGAACCCTTATTTTCCTCTGCAAAGAGAGAGAGTTAGAGCACTGTCATACTCTGCCCCCAGAGTCCTGGGCCTTGTGAGTTAAATGTCTGTTTTCATAGAGCTAGTTTGGTGAGTGTCACCAGAGAGCTCTAGTCTAATCTCCCTCAAGCCCAGGATCCCATGCATGGTAAGCACACAGTTGCTGAGCCCAATAGTCTTTTGATTTATCTATATTGATTCTTTTCTTCAGTGCTGGGAATCAAACCCAGGGTCTGGCACATCTGGGGAATCACTCTGCCGCCTATCTCTGCCTCTAGCTCTTACTGTTACCAGTGTATTTTTGTTTTAATTGAGGTACAACACAGTCTCATGCATGCCTCTTAACTGTAATGGAATTTTACATTTCATACACAGCTGTGTTACACGCCAAACTGAGTTGTTTGTGGGATGCGCTAGCTTTATTAGAGAGAGCTAAGTTTGGAACGAGGAGTCGTACCATATGCCACCATTCGATTTGGGTCACCTGGGAAGAGGAAACTTCAATTGAGGAGATGCTTCTATTGAGCATGTCTATGTGAACATTTTCCTGCTAATTGTTATAGGAGGGTCTAGTCCACTGTGGGCGGTGCCATCCCTAGGCAGGTGGACCTCAGGCTATATAAGGAAGGTTGCTGAATGTGAGCCTGTAAATAAATAGAGTTCCTGCATGGTTTCTATCCAGGTTCTTGCCTTTCGTTCCTGCCCTGATTTCCCTTGATGACAGACTTTAGCTGCAAGGTGAAATAAACCCTTTCCTCCTCAAGTTTGTGTTTTGGTCATGGTGATTATCATAGCAGCAGAAAGAAAACAAGACCACCACAGTACCATTAATGAGTGTAACAGTGAAAGATAGCTGTAGACCAGCGAAATGGTGCTAATGGGAATAGTCAGGATAATAGACTTGCTAAACATTAAGTGTAATATTAATTATTAAATTATTTTATTAATTAATATAATTTCATACTATATAAATATATATTGTGTATATTTTCATTGTATATAAATATAATTATATGTATTATATATACTATATATAATTATGTATATTTGGACTTTTAACGTTGTTGAGACTGCTATAGACAATGGGGACTTTGGAAGTTGCACTAAATGTACATTTTTATTATGCTATGGCTAGTTATGGTCCCCAGAGACTCATGTGTTTGAACAAGCCTATAGGGGCCAGAGAGTGGAATGTGATGGTTTATATATACTTGGCCCAGGGAACTATTCGAATGTGTGACCTTGTTGGAATAGGTGTGGTCCTGTGGGTGTGGTCTTTAAGACCCTCATCCTAGCTGCCTGTAATCCAGTCTTCTCCTGTTTGCCTTCTGAACAAGATGTAGAACCCTCAGCTCCTCCTACACCATACTTACCTGGATGCTGCCATGCTCTCCCCTTGACGATAATGGACTGAACCTCTGAACCTGTAAGCCAGCCCCAATTAACTGTTGTCCTTACAAAGTTGCCATGGTCATGGTATCTGTTCACAGCAGTAAAACCCTAACTAAAACAAATATATAATACAATTATATGTATATATCAATATATATCATATATTGATATATATTTAATGTACATTTAAAATATAGATGTATGAAATTAAAATTAAATATAATGAGAGCCGGGCAGTGGTGGCGCACACCTTTAATCCCAGCATTTGGGAGTCAGAGACAGGGGGATTTCTGAGTTCGAGGACAGCCTGGTCTACAGAGTGAGTTCCAGGACAGCCAGGACTATACAGAGAAACCCTGTCTCGAAAAACCAAAAAAAAAAAAAAAAAAAAAAAAAGAAAGAAAGAAAGAAAGAAAGAAAGAAAGAAATATAATGAGAATGATATTAATTACTATTATAATTAACATTATATTTTATTATTATATATTATATAAATATTATATTACAATATTCAATTTCTCTTTTGGAAATTATCTATGTAGTAATGCCACAACAAAATGTATTTTAATGTTAATTGAACGTGTCTTGTTACACAGAAACTGAAAAATATGAAAATCTCTGTGTCTTAGACACTGTTCTGTTGTTGTGGTGAGACTCCATGACCAAGGCCACTTCTAACAACAGAAGGTATTTGGTGGGGGAGGGGAGGCTTGCGTCCGGTTTCAGAGGGTTAGTCTATGACCATCATGGTGAGGAGCAAGGAGGAAGGCAGGCGAGCACGGTGCTGCAGCAGCAGAGAGCTCACATCTGATCAACAAGTTGCAGGCAGAGAGAGGACAAGCAAGGTTGGGTCTGATGTGGGTTTTTTAAATCTCAAAAGCCCATTCCTAATGACACACCTCCTCCAACAAGGCCATAACTCCAACCCTTCCTAAACAGTTAGCCAACTGGGAATCAAATATTTAAATACATGAGTCTATGGCGGTGTTCTCACTCAAACCATCAATAACCACTCTCTTCCAGTCAGGGTCAGTTTGGGGTTTTGCTATTTCCTTCTCTCCTGGGCAGGGATAATGACTCTGGTCACCTCTGACCAGGCATAAAGGGTCACAGCTCCAGTAGCAGCCAGGCTGTCAGGTTGTCCCCGGGGCTGCAGCAAAAAAAAAAAAAAAAAAAAAAAAAAAAAAAAAAAAAATTTACAGACTGTCACAGCCCAGGGGCAGTAGCTACAAAAAAACTTTTACAAACAGTCTCAGTTTCTTATTTCTGCCTCACTTTAATACTGGTTAAGAAAAGTAGGCATTTCGTAAGGCATATGCCTGTAGCATAGTAAACCATCTGACAAACCCAGACACACCCTAGGCTTCATGTCTCTCCATCTTCAATGAAAGTAGTGCACACCACATGCCACGTTCTCTTCCTTTCTTGTTTCAGCCCACAAAATGGCACGTGGAATCATGGGAACGTTGTTTGCCTTTGTTCAGCCAACAAGCCAGGCATTGTCTTTACACGGTCGGTCAGAGCTCTAAGTAGTGGTCCAAGAATGTGGAACCAGACATGGCAATTACCACAAGTGCCCCTTTTCAGACCCCATTTCGGCTGAGTGCATTCCCCTCATCCCCACTTTCGCCAGGCTTGCCCGCTTCTCAACACTGAAAAGCCAGAAAGGCTCAGGACCAGCTGTGCCCAAGGCAGTGTCTATTACATGGCTGGAATTCAGCAAGTGTGGAAAAATAACAACTTGTTCTGCAAGTTCGGGGCTCCGTGTTGTGATGCTGGGAAGCTCTTGCTGAGAGGGAGGATGTTTGGGGGGAGAGGCTCTTCTTAGGGGGACATGGAGCAGATCATAGTAACTCTCCCTGTAATTCCCACACTCTGGAGGCAAAGGTAGGGGGACTCAGGAGGCGAAGTCCGAGGCCAGCCTGGTCTACATAGTGAGTTCAAGGCTATATCCAGGGCTACAGCTTGAGATTCTTTAAAAATAAAAATAAAATAAAATAAAATAAAATAAATAAATAAATCAGATAAAAAGAAAAGAACAAAGACACAAGACTGATCCCAGCTCCCGTGCACATTGTAACATCACGTGTGCATGTGCATGTGCATGTGTGATGTTCTGACAGTCACCTCCCCCAGCACATCTCTGATTGGAATGCAGGTGCATTGTTCTAGGACTGTGTCAAGAAACAGAGGATCCTGTGGGCAGAGAAAGCTGTGCACTCCTGGAACTCCCCTGCCCGCCACTTCATACCTTCTCTAGTGTCATGGCTCCTTGTGTTTCTCAGGGCCCACCAAACCCACATCTGTGAGCCGGTAGCAATGCAGAACCTGAGCCTGAGTGTAGCGCCTTCTGCCCTGACCTTTGCTGCCAGACTGGGTCCTTCCTGAGCCCACAGACAGACTGGGAAGAGCTGGGAAATTTGCTGAGTGCTCTACACACCCGTATTTCCCTCAGCGTTCACACCAGAGTGTGCACACCACCTTTCAATTGCTTCATCTTACAGCATGGCAGGACCTTTTGGGATGGAGTTTGACAAAAGATACCAAGAATCTTTGATGTGTTCATAGACTTTGGATTGCAATTCTGTTTTAATTAGGACATTTCTCTTAGGAAATTTCTCTAAATACATCCCAAGACTCACAGTGGGTGCCTGAAACGAACCCTATGCATACTGTATTTGTTCCTACACTAAATGTGTGTGTGTGTGTGTGTGTGTGTGTGTGTGTCTGAGTGTGAGTATGAGTATGTGTATGTATGTATGTCTGAGTGTGAGCTTGTGTATGAATGTGCGTGTGTGTATGTGTGAGTATATATGTGAGTATATGAGTGTGTATATGTGTGTGAGAGTGTGGGGGTGGTGTAAGTGTATAAAGCATGAATATTCAGAACAAAAAGATAATTCCTTCACGTCCCAGGTAAGACAAAATAAGTCATTACAAGATTCTTACCACACAGAATGGTGCACAGCTCCAACTTGCCAATTGTTCAATGGATTTTTTCCATTGAATATTTCTGGACTGTGGTTGACTCTGAGTAACTGTCACCATAGAGAGGGAATGGAGGATCAGGGAGGACATCCATGTTAGTGTGAGTGATATTCAGAACCTAACTGGTTGGAAATAAACTAACGAAATGGGATGGGGGAAATAAATTACACTATAGTCAAACAAGCTATTAAAAATTAGCTTGTAAAAATATTCAGTGTTGGGAGAATGTTAAAAATAAATGAAGTGAAAAGAAGCATACCACCAAATAGTGCAATTTTGATTACATTTGCATATAAATAGATATGTACACAAATCAACATGCTTGGAAGAAATGGAGAAGTTAATATATTAAATGCATTGATTATTGACATGGATTATTGGTTAATACTTTTAATCTCTAGTTCTATACTTAATAAATACATTACTTCATAATGAAAGAAATTTTTAAAAAGTCCTTCTTCATGTTAAGGAAGTGGATCTTTTACTGAGACTCAGTTAAAATGCATAAGTCACCTAAAACTCCATAGTCAAAAGCATGGATTTGGGGCCAGTGTGAGGACTCAGTACATAAAGGCACTTGCCACCAAGCCTGAGTTTGATCTCAGAAACCTGCATGTGGAAGGAGAGAACCAACTCCTGCAAGTTGTCCTCCACGATGCAGGTGCACACATCCCTCACACACAAATGTAGTACAAACTGATGATGGTGGTGGTGATGGTGATGATGGTGCACAGGTTGCCAGATGGCTCTGGTCTCCTGCTTCTGATACCTTCCAAAGGTACAATCAAAGCCAAATAACTTAATGTTTCCTTCACCGTAGAATCATCATGACAAAAGTGTTTCTTACACAGCTTGTAAGGATTTAATAAAACAGTTCAAGTTCAGGGGCTAGTGCCCAACTGACGGTAAACACATGATAAACCAGCCCAGCTACCATGTTCTGCTGCCTGCTACTCCTTTCCTGTCAGCACAGGTGGTTTCTCCATTTATAGTGATCCTTGGTGTCTACTAGGGATTGGTCATCCCCCACCCCTGCCACCCACTGCCAACCCAGAATACCAAGATCCATGCAAGCTCGAATGCCCTAGATACAAACTGTAAGCCTCTGCACAGAGCCTGCACACGCCCTCCTTTAACTGATCTCTACATTACTTAAGGTCCCCAGCACGATGTCATCGCTTTGGAAATGGATGTTGTACTGTCTTCTTTAGAAGGGAGTGACGGGGTCTATGCATGCTCACAGTATCAGGTCTTTCCAAATTGGACTGGCTGGTTTCATATGTCAACTTGACACAAGTTAGAGTTACCAGAGAGGAAGGAGCTGTCGTTGAGAAAAATGCCTTCATGAGGTCCAGCTGTAGGGCATTTTCTCAATTAGTGATCTATAGGGGAGGGCCCAGTCCGTTGTGGGTGGTGCTATCCCTGGACTGGTGGTCCTGGCTTCTATAAGAAAGCAGACTGAGCAAACCATTGGGGAACAAAGTCAGGAGGCAGTATTCTTCTATAGCCTCTGCATCAGCTCCTGCCTCCAGGCTCCAGCC
The DNA here is from genome assembly GCF_011762505.2 of Arvicanthis niloticus. Taxonomy (NCBI): domain Eukaryota; kingdom Metazoa; phylum Chordata; class Mammalia; order Rodentia; family Muridae; genus Arvicanthis; species Arvicanthis niloticus. The sequence continues at coordinate 28,060,661 of NC_047674.1, read as the reverse complement.
TTGCTTGAGTTCCTGTTCTGACTTCTTCCAATGATGGACTGTGATCTGGGAGTGTGAGCTGAATTAACCCTTTCCTCGCCAACTTCATTTTTGCCACAGCGTTTCACTGTAACAATGGAAATGCTGAGTAAGCCAGAAATACTATCCATCTGCATTTGGTTGAGTCCACATACTTAACTGACCAGTTTCTGGACCCTTGTAGGAGAGACTTGAGGAATTGGGAGGGGAGTGGCTCATCAAGAAGACCCCGGACTTCAGGTCAGCTTGACCCCTGTGGATTGAAGAAGAGAGAAGAAGTATTTTTTTTGTGTCTCAACAAGATTTCTGTGGGGGAAAATGGCTCCACTTCAAGTCCTTTGACACGATGTTCAGGGTAGTCGGGTGTTAGATTCTAATTTCCTTTCTGCACACAGTCAAGTTTTGTTGTCCTAGCTTGGCTCTGCATTTAATTTCCTTAGGCCTTTGATACAAACAAGGCTCCCCTAACAAGAAAATGGAGATAAGACTAATGGCACAAAGAAGCACACATGCCACTCTGACGACATCACCGACATCCTCATTGAAATGAATGTGTGCGTGAGTCAAGACAAACAAATATCTTCACTCTCAAAGGCATCGGGGCAAGAGTAGAGTCACATTCAGGGATATAAAGGAAGCTGTGTCTGCTTTGTCCACCCCATACCATAGTCCCTTATATTTTTATGCCACACAATTTTCTCAAATTCAGCACAAGACAGCATTCTCACAAAATACTATCTCTCAAATTCAGCGCAAGACATCATTCTTACAAATATTAAATAAATAGCTCCACAATCAGAAAAGGTCACATAGTAAAGTGCCAATAAGACATTATCTTAAAACATTAGCTAGTTTGCAAATATCCCGGCAGAACTGGAAATCACTCAATGTTGGAAAAATACTCGTTTTGGCAAATTTGATTTCTGTTTAGAGCTATTTTAACCTTAGTTGGCTGTCTTCTTTTCCCCTAATAGTCTCTTCTCTGACATCTGTTATATGTTTGCCAAATGGCCTGATTTTTAAAATGTGTATGTAATTCCATTCCAAGGATACTCTTTATAGAGTGATTTGCAGATTGTGCATATTTGTTCTAAATGTCACTCTCTTGGAAAACTACAGTGTAAATGAGCAACTTGCAGCTTCTGGTTAGATTTTTAATTTTGGATAGGTTGCGCTGGAGAGGTGGTTCAGTGGTTAAGAGCACTGGCTGCTCTTCCAGAGGTCCTGCACCCATGTGGGAGCTCACAAACATCTGTCTCTCCAGTTCCAGGAAATCCAATGCCTCTTCTGCCTATACAAGGATGCATAGTGCAGAGAGACTCAGCCAGCAAACAGCCACATAAGTAAAATAAAAGAAATAAAAATGAAATTTTTGTTAGATTAACACAATAAGTGACTAATACATCCATGGTAGGATAGATAATGAGGAGACTGTCAAGGAAGAAAACAAGATGAATCATGGGAAAACCCTATCTGAACGATTACTCTCCTAAGCCACCCATGTGGCTAGAATGTGGAAACTACCACATTCCAATAAGAAAGAATAACGGGTAGCTTCAAGTTTGAGGTAAATCTAGTCCTCACAGTAAGTTCCAGGCCAAACCAGGTAGGATGAATGAATGAGTGAGTGAATGAATGAATTAAAGCATGCAACTACCGAAAGAAACATCAGAATGTTGAATTTATCTTACAAGTTGTGTGGCGTTTTTTTCCCACTCCTTTCAAAAAGACGTGGTGAAGCCCTAACTGACCCAGAGTGTGTGACCTTATGCGAAAACAAGGTACTTGTGAGTTCACTGATTTGGATGGGGTCACACCAGAGTAGTCTGGTGTCCTCACCAATATTCCTGGTGGTCTCACAGGAAGACTCAGTGTGAAGACATCTATGGGAAGCATGCTGTCTGACCGGCAGTATAGTCAGGTGTCAGCCCAAGAAAGGCAAGCTTGCCAGTAGCCACGAGGAGCTGGAGAGAGGCAAGAGAGGGCTCTTCTTCGAGGCTGTGGAATAATACATTTATGCTGGCTTACTCAGTCTGTGGTTTTTGTAAGACTTACCTAATAGAAACTAATAATTTCTTTATCTCATTTTACTTAAAAATTTAATATTAGAAGGCATGCTCAGAAAATTTAGTCTGTGACCTAGAGAAAAGAAAATCCCGCTCTTTCTCTTCTGGTCCCAGGTGCTGTGGAGACCGCAGGCTACCGTGCAGACATGGCCAACTCCAAGAACCATACCACACACAACCAGTCCCGCAAATGGCACAGAAATGGCATCAAGAAACCCTGTCACAAAGATAGGAATTTCTTAAGGGGGTTGACCCCAAGTTCCTGAGGAACATGCGCTTTGCCTAGAAGCACAACAAGAAAGGCCTGAAGAAGATGCAGGCCAACAATGCAAAGGCAGTGAGTGCACGCGCAGAAGCCATCAAGGCCCTTGTGAAGCCTCAGGTCACCAAGCCCAAGATGCCAAAGGGCCCCAGCCGCAAACTCAGCCGCCTGGCTTTCATTGCTCACCCCAGGCTTGGGAAGCAGATTCGAAGCTACATGGCCAAGGGTCGTAGGCTCTGCCAACCAAAGCCCAAGGTTCAAACCAAGGCAGAGGCCAAAGCTCCAGCTAAGGCCCAGGCTTCAGCTCCAGCCCAGGCTCCTAAAAGTGCCCAGGCCCCTGTGAAGGCCCCATAGAAAAGGCTCCTGCCAACATGAAGACAGATGGACTGCTGTGACCCACCTACCCACACACTGTTTGCAAATGACCAGTGTCCTATGCTGCTTTTACAAATAAACTCGAGGCAAGATCTGTTAAAAACCAAACCAAAATAACAACATAGTTTTTTTTTTTTTTTCAGGTAAAAACTACTAAAATTTTACATATTCTTGCCATTATTCTTTCCCATGGATAATTTTTAGGTTTTTACATAGCTATGACCATAAGCTTATATATATATTGTAGAGCGATGGTTTCAGCATCGGTACAGACACTTTATGTTTTTGCGAGCATTCTTAGTACTATCAATATAACCCAGATTAATGTCAGCAATCTTGCTTTGTGATTCTATCTTATTGTTGCAGATAATGTCTTTTGGGTTGACTTCTGAGGAATTTAAAGTTCTTCCGGTTATCACTAATTCTCTAAATTGTGCTCCGTGAGAAACAGGAGTATGATGATTAGTCTTGCCTGTCAGTTTTGATGTAATTTAGGGTCACCTAGGAGACAGTTTTGGCCAAGTCTATGATCACTCTTCCAGAGGAACTTAATTGAGGCAGGAGGGGGGGGGGCGTGACTGGTTAACCTGCTCTGAAAGGTTGTTTTAGCTCCTAGTTCTGGAGGCTAAAAGTCAAAGACCAGACAGCACTATCTGCTGGGCTTCTGCTGAGAGTGCGGTGCTGTTTCAGTTCTTGGAGGAAAGTGACATGGGAAGTGGGTTTGCAGAAAAAGAAAGGGCCGGGGATGCTTTATAACAACATATTCCTTTTTTATTGATTATATTTATTGACCATTTCACAGGTGTATATAATGCACACTGACCACTTCGCCGCCCCTTTCCAATCTTCCTACTACCATCTACCTTCCTCCCTACAGATGTTTTTCTCATCTTCATAGCTAATCATTTTGTTTTATGACCCACCGAGTTTATGCAGGGGTGTCCGTGGGCTCGGAAGTAGGTATATAACTAAAGACAGTAATTTCTGCTCTCCAAGAATCGATCAATGGCCAATGCTCAGCAGCAAAAGTCAGGCCCCATGAGCTCCTCCCCTGTCCATGACTGAGTATTAACAGATTGTCTATCTTGTGTATCCCTGGTACAGGGAATTATAGTTGTAATCTCATGGTCATAACGGTCATATCAAGTCTAGTTGGCAGTTCATGGTCCTTCACCCTGTTTTCTGGCTCTTACATAAATATTTCATTCTTTCCATAACTAACCACTCTCCCAGGATTCTTTAATTCCCTCATGGGCTTCAGCTCAGTGGGGAGGAGTCCCTGTGTCCTAATAACTCTTTTGTCTCTGTCTCTGTCTGTCTGTCTGTCTCTGTCTCTCTGTTTCTGTCTCTCTCTCTCTCTCTCTCTCTCTCTCTCTCTCTCTCTCTCAATACTCTCTCTCAATAGGATCTCTCTTTGTTGCCTTGGCTGGTCTGGAACTTCCTATGTAGACCTGGCTGGCCTTGAACTCACAGATATCCACCGGCTTCTGCTTCTTCCTCTGCCTCCTGAATGCCTGGATTAAAGGCATCACCTCCACACCCAGCTTATCCTAGTAACTGTTAAGACCCCACACTCTCTCTGTACCATCACAGTGACAATGAGATTTCAACAGGACTTCTGCTGGGGACAAATTATATCCAGAGCATCCACAGACCCGAATAGTAACAAGTCATTGTCTGATCTGTGCATTAGGCTGAATGGTCTGTGTGTCACTATGCTAGTGTAGCTTCTGAACCTAGAGGTCAGTTTTCCCGACTCCCACACCTAAATCACTTCTTTCTCTCTTCGCAAGTCCTGGTAAAGATTTAAAGTCTGTTTAAAACATTGCTTAGTTTTGAATCTGGAAATACACTTACTAGATATTTCTGCTGCCTGATCGCAGAGCTCCCAGTTTCTAGTGTGCCTTGATGGTGATTTTCTACTTTTCTTGGCAGCAGAAATCACATTGAAAATATCACTCACCCTTTAATCCCAGCACTTAAGGCAGAGGCAGGCAGATCTCTGTTAGTTCAAGACCAGTTAGAGTGAAACAGTGGCACCCTGTCTCTGAAAATAAATAAATAAATAAATAAATAAATAAATAATAAAACCATCCACAGTCTCAAATTTACACCACATATGAAAACAGAACTTGTAGGTGGAAAAAGAGAAAGCAGGGGTAGTGTGGTCTTAACATTCTAGTAATGTGATCTTCTAGAGACCCCCATGGAACTTCCAGGACTGCAACGTTCCAGAAACCTCACGGAATGTCTGGGAGGCCTTACACCATTTTCAGGGAAACTTCCAGATCCAAGGAACACAGTCTGAAAAACAACTCGGATTCTAGTTTTTAATCTATTTTGTACCCAACGGCAGCAGATGATTTTTGTCATAGCTGCCTCACGTCTAAAGAATTCGTGGTTATAAAAATGCTTTTAAGGTTCTCCAGGCAACTGGTTCTCTGAGTGCCTACCTTGTCCTCAGGTCCTGGAAATTTCAAACTGGGTGGTGACATTTTAGAAGTGGAATATGTTAAGTGTATTTCCAGCCCTTTAATCTTTAGCTACTCTTCCTTCCATTGGCTGGCTTCCTCTCCTCTTCCTTCCCATTGGCTGGCGTCCTCTCCTCTTCCTTCCCATTGGCTGGCTTCCTCTCTGCTGCCTTTTCTTCTCTTTGTAGAACCCCAGAGCTAAGTTGTGATTCTGAAGACCATGACTGTGTTAACACTTCTGTACACAGCACTATTATACATCAGAATCTTTTCTTTCCTCGGTTACGAGCCAGGCAGCTAGCAACAGTATGTTCTAATTCAAGCAAAGTTACAGTTTGGTGAGAGTAAGCAGCCTTTACCTTTTGCGATTCTGAGTTGCATCCCCAGAGCTGAAAGGCGTTTTGACCGTCTAGTCACCCTAGCTCACCTTTTCCCTTTGACATCGAACCTCAACCTCAACCAACAATCTCACAGAGTTGTTCATGACCAAGAATCAGGAACCCATAGCCTCACATCAGTCATGGCTGGCTCCTGGCCTGATTTTGGTCTTCATTTTGCAACAGTTTCAGCACAGAATAAAAGCCTATAGACATGGAAAAGATAATGAAAGGACAGTGAGTTTATTTGCGAGAACAGGGATTCCGTAGCTCCCACATTTAAAGTCCACAGTTTACTGTCAGTTCTTCACTGGTTTATCTTTGTTACATGGTCTAGGAAGTTTTGAGATGGAACTCACTGTAATTAAACAAGAATTGCCCTGATGGGCTTCCTTTGCCACTATAGAAGTCTTGTGGTTTGTTCATTTTAAAATTTGATTGCTGGTGTGTGTGTGTGTGTGTGTGTGTGTGTGTGTGTGTGTTTTACAAAACTGCAAGTATATGCTGGGTGAATCTTTGCCTATCTCTTTCCACCTATATTTTAGAGATAAAGGCTCCCTTTTAACTGGAGTTCCCTGACTTGGCTAGACTGATTGGCCAGTTAGCTCCAAGAGATTCACCTGTCTCTGCTCCTCATCCTTCAAACACTGGTAGCTTTTATGTGGGTACTGGGCATCTGAACTCAAACCAACACACTTAAGCAGCAAACACCTTACCTACTGAAGCAGCTCCCCATGCTTGGTGCATTTAGAAGCGATAAGCCTGTGACTGAAGCTCTTTTTCATGAGGCCAGGGCACCTCATGAGTCTTGGTCCAGACCTGATACATTGTATTTTAACAGACAATTCTGTTGTGACTTGGTAGATACTGAGCCCCAGAGAACCTGGAGCTGCATATAATATGTAGCTGTATATACTGAGGACATAAACACCCTCTGAAATATAAATAAAGTCTGCTCAAAGTATTCTACTAATTGCTTTATACAGTGGTCTGTACTTAAAACAGTATTCTAGTTGGGTGTGGTAGTGCATGCCTATAATCTCAGCACTCTGAAGGCAAACACCGGGGGATGGGAGTTCAAGGTCAGTCTAGGCTACAAAATGATACTCTATTTGTAAAGCCAAGGATTGGGGGTGCAGCTCAGTGGCAGAGTACTTGCCTAGTCTGGAGTTTGAGCCCTAGCAGTGTGTATGAGACACACATACACAAGAACACCCATATATCCTCGAGCCCCCATCACCCTCAAACCCATAACAAACAAGAATTCTGCTTTTTTTTTTTTTTTAATTTATTGGGGAGTATCAGGATGTTGATGAGGTGGTCCTCAAATGCAAATCCTGCCTCAGTGCCCTAAAGAGCTAAATTTGCAAGCTAGGGCACCTTGTTCAGCTTATTGTTTTTAAGTTTACAAAACCCTTTCTATGAGCACAGGTTCTCTGGCTGGATTGTGGCTCTTCGAAACTCATGTTGAAATGAGAGAACCTTTCTCTTGGGAGGGGTGTGGTCACTTTAAGAGGGATTAATACTTTTCCGAGTTTGTTCTTTTGCAGACAGCATTAGTCATCCTCGGGGTGTATTGGTACAGGGCTAGGCTGGGTCTGCTCTCTTCTGTACACACCTGCTTGCCCTTCCCTTCCTGGCGTGTGGTGAGGCGGCATGATGATGTCATGCTCCTGGACTTCCCAGTCTCTAGAACTGTCAGCCAACCAAACTGTCCTTTGAAAACCACCCAGCCTATACTGGGATTATGAAGTGAACTTGGCTGGCTCTCTTTTTGTTTTCATGTTTAGCAAGCCAGAAGTGCATAGCCTAGTTGTTCACAGAGCTGCCTTGCTTGTGAACAGGGTCCTTACTGGCTCGGACACCCCCTCATTTGTGTCTCATGGGATGATCCCTGCAAATAAACTGCCAATACCCAAATCCACATCGCAGGAACTGCTTTGGGAGACCCAAGTTAAGACAACTTCTTCATCACTGATGTGCCAACACCCACAGCCTAGGGAGCCAGGACAGGATGTGGGTCCCTCCTAGGGGCCACTTCTGCTTTTGCTGCCCTTTGATCTGCCTTCTGTAAGCCACACTGTCTATTCGATTGGCTGTTCCTCTGGTTATCTCTCCTTCAATCCCTCTGATCAGATCAGTAGTTTAACACTTTTGAGTCTTATCTTTCAGTGATCAAAGACTTTCTTTTTAAAGACACAGTCTCTCTCTGAGCACAGGCTGTCTGGCTCAGGACTCATACCCTCTTGCTTTTGCTCCTCTAGACAGCTGGAGTCACAGGTGTGACCCAGTAGCCCTCTCCCCTGCCTGGGACACTTTTCTTCCTTTTCCCAGTGCTAAGGATGCGACTTAGAACTTTGCACATGGTATATAAATGATCTCATACTAAACCTTACCACAGCCCTTCAACGATGGCTTTTAAAGGTGGGGGCTTGATGCCCCATTTATAGTATTCTCCATATTCTACTAACGTTATGGTGCATAGTGCTGTTTTCTTACACAGCTAACAGAAACTGGAGGCTCTAAGTCTTAGAACCTAAGACCTGTTAATCATTTTACCCACACTCTCAATTCCATCTTAGAAAACTGAGGATCCAACAGGGTACACATCTGCTTACTACCTTGTTTACCAGAGGACGGTCTCTGGCCTGTCAGCCCGCTTTCTCCCTTCTTTTCTTTCTCTTAACAGTTCAACATCCTTTCACTTGTTAGAGTCATTGCCTTGGATCACTAATACGTTCACTACTTATTTCTAGTCATCTTACATCCTTAGCGATCTTGAATGCTTTGATTATATCCATGCTGTCCTCTGCTGTATTCTGACCTCGACAATACATCTCCCCAAATACTTTTGCAACAAAGAAAAACTAGGAAATAAGCAAAGTGATGTAACAGCATCAACCCATCAAACCAACAACCCCGGATAATCAAGCTCCCCCGGAACTTCTATGCCCTGATACAGATGGGACTGCCATCCTTTGCACCACAGGAAGATGAGCCTTCCTGTCTCATAGCCTGCTCAGCTCCAAAAGCAGCTCACGTGTTGTGGTTTGACTGTGTCACTTAGAGTTCCTGTGTCGGAAACTTAATCCCCATTGCAACAGTGTTGCGAAGCAGGGCATTTAGAGGTGCACCGCTCTGCGCTGGGCACTCCTTGAACAGAGTTGTGATTTTAGATGTTTGCAAAGGCCTGTGTGTTATGTGGCTGGCTTATTTCCAGAATGTTGCTAGTGAAGCTGCAACTTCAGGAAGTGGGTTTAGCAAGGATTTGGGTCACTGAGGGGCTGGGGGCTTAGTGGGACCCTGTTCCCTTCTCTTCCTTTGATTTTGGCTTCCATGAGATAAATGACTATAGTCTGGCATTTGCTCCCTGCCACACTGTTCCATCTTGCTGTAGGTTGAGAAGCAATGGGGGGGGGGGGGGGGGGAAGGATGGGGGGGGAACAACTTATCATGGACTGAAACCTCCCAGGCTGAGGAAAACAGTTTTCTCTTGTTACATCGAAGGTCAATTAGCACACTCTGTCTCTGAAGATCCTTACCGGAGTCTCTTGCTGAGTCTCTATGGGTGAGATCTTCACTCTTCCAAGTCTTCTTTCTTTACCTAAGACAACTATTTTATTCCCTGACCTAAAACGCCAGGTTGATATTTATTTTCCAATTCACCACTTTCATGTCTCAGTTTGTGTTCTCAATCAGATACTATTTTAGTAACTTTTCTATTGCTACGACAAAACACCATAAACAAGGCAGCTTATAGAAGAAGGGTTTATTTGAGGCTTACAGTTCCGGAGGGGTAAACCTCCATCCCACTATGGCAGAGAGCAGGGTAGGAGAAGGTGGGAAGCAGCAGCTCACATCCTGATGCACAAGAAGGAGGCAGAGAAGTACTGGGAATGGTGTGAGTTTTCTGAAGCCTCAAGCCCACCCCCAGTGACACACCTTTTCCAACAAAGCCATGCCCACTAATCCTTCCCAAATAGTTCCATCAACTGGGACCAAGTATTTAAACAGATGACTTTATGGGGTCATTCTCATTTAAACCACCATAGCTAGACTTAACCACCGGGGCTTGTCCACTACCTCCATTCATATGCTGAAGCTCTGTCTAGTCTCTTTCCATAGGTCTGTAAGGGGAGGTAGGGCCCTTGGGAAAGTAATACAGTTGTGCTACATTGAGCTGAGGAGATGGCTCAGCGGTTAGGGTCACTTGGCTGAGGATCTGTGCTTGGTTCCCAAATCCACATCAGATGGGTCACAAATGCCTGTTAATTTCAGTGCCAGGGACTCTGATGGCTTCTCTGGCCTTTTCACGTGGCATGAAGACAAGCAGAGAAACACAACACAACACACACACACACACACACACACACACACACACACGTAAAAATAAAACAAAGAAAACAACAATGGCGAATCCCAGAAGGCCAAGGCACCTCAGAGCACATTCTTTTCTTAGTCAGGTGGATGTCTTCCAGACAAGAAGAGCACTTAGTAAAAACTAAGTCTTCTAAAACCTTCGTCTTGGATACACAGAGGCTCTGAAGTCTAAGAAAGTAGTATATTTGCAGTGGGTGGTTGCCAAGATCCTCAGTGGATGTCTGAAAGTAGAGATAATATCTAAACACACACATTGGCTCACAGGCACAGATGCATTTGTGTGTGTAATATATATGTATCATCTTCCTATACATACCCGATAAAACTTAATTCATAATGTAGGCACAGTGGCTTATTAAAAACAATAATAAGGTAAAACAATTATAACAATATATTGTAGTAGGTAGTTTAGAACTTATTTATCCAGAATTTTTTACTTAACGTTTTTCAGACTAACGTTGGCCTCAGGTAAAGGAAGGAGAAACAAAACGGAGGGCTGCCATGCCGAAGCTGCCCAGTTCAAGCTATTTTGCTGTGATTATGTGAACTAACACATGAACACTTTCAGCAAAGCTGTACCCACAGAGCTAGTTTCAAGTGGGGCAGATGTGAGACTGTTTCATTTACTTTGGCTTTGGGTTCAAAAGCAAACATTTGGTCACTGTTATCCAGAAAGCCCCATCTTTTCTTCTGCTCCTAGCAATATGCTAGCACGTGTAAACAGAGTTCTGAGCCACAGGTAGAGAGGGGTTAACCTTTGCCTCTCTGACGCTTAATGGACTCCCTTCAGGTGTCATGTCTTTGGAGAACCTACCATCCCATGACCTAGTCACAGTCCCACTGTTCCTGCGTGAGCTCTGGCTTCTTATTTGTCTTTTTTATCTCCTGCCTTTATCTGGTATACCGGAGAGGAAATAGGCTGAGAGGTCAGGCAGCGGGAGCAAGGTTGCACAATTAATAAATAATAGAGCCAGGGTTCAAACCCAGTTCAGCTTTGCCCTAAATCCAGCAGAATTTCAGAGAATACCTGTTTAGTGTTCTTTCTGTCTGTCTGGAATACAATATTCTGTTATGGGTATTTATAAACTGCCCTATGGCCATTAGCTGTAAGTTCTCCAAAGACACGTTGTGATGTTCTTTCAGATATCCTGGGCACTGGCTTGTCCTTTCAATAATAGATACTGCCTTGGAAATGGAAAACAACGGCTTCAGTGTGGAGCATGCTCACTGCATCTTAGGATGGGTGGGTGTGGGGACATAGTAGGATGTGATGGCTCTGAACTGGTGGGAGGGGTTCATATAGAAAAGAAGGAAGTGATATGAGGTAGGACTCCATGTCATAGGTCTGATGTTAACCTGTGGAAAGAGCGGTAGTGGGGGTTGGGGGGATGCACGGAGAGGCCGCCATATTTGTATAGCCAACAGCTGTGAACAGTGGGCGAGGTAATTCTTCAGATTTTATTTCCCAATGTGTAAAGCAGCAAAACTAAGAATACCACTCAAGGTGAATGTGAAGAACAGCAAGATAACATATATGAAATGGTTGGCATACACCACTATATTATTAATAAATATTAACAAAGTCAAACTGGAAAAGCGCTAACAAATCCACAAACATTTTTGTTACCGTGCGTTTCCTAGGGAACAGATATCGGGAGTTCCGAATATAATTTCATTTTACAATGGAGTCTCACGTCCAACATCTTGGGAGAAACATCGAAGCAGAAGAGTGATGGACATTCTCTGGAGGCAGCCAACTTGAACTCTGGGTATAGGCCCAAGTAAGAATGCCTGCTCCTCTCTAGGCTATGGTCTTTAGTACAATACTTGCAGTATTTGGGGTTTTCTACTCCGAGGCTATAAGGTGTGTACTGCTTAAATCAGAACAGTGTACGAATGTGTGGGGAGGGAAAGAGGTGCTCAAGTAGATGCCAATGAAACAAAGTGGATTTTGGTCTTGGGGGCATCCCGAATCACCAAGCTTAGCTTCATCTGTTAACTTATCAGGCCCATTCTAGGCCTTCCACATGTGGGAGCCAAGCAATTTTACAGCGATCTTACAACACTACCTGGCCATTTTGAGGTACTATCTTAGGAATGTCCGCTGTAAATGGAGCCACTAAAAATGTTTTTGGCTGGCCCCGGAACGTGATAAGGAGGACAGCTGTCTAGCCGACTTGGCTGTAGCGTGCTGGAAGAAGCCTGTTTGGTGACCCGTAGTGATCTCCAGGTACTGTCCCGGGGTTTAGATCCCGGGTAGAGGGCTTGCCCGCCCGCCCGCCCGTGGGCCACACTCGCTCGGGGAAGACAGTAGCGAGCAATCACAGCGGCTGTTTTAGATTCGCCCGGACGGACAAGTGATGCTCCGCGAATCCTCCAGCAGCAACCACGCCACAAACTGAGACTGGAAAAGAGAAAGGAAAGGAAAAGCCCGTGGGGGACGGAAAAGGGAAACGAGGGTCTCCCGGAGCGACAGGCGGTAGGCGGCGGAGGGGACCGAGGCCGGACCCCAGAGCGTCCCGGCACACCCTCTCCCCGGCGAGCGGCGCGGGGAGGGTGTCCACGGGACCGCCGGGCCGTTCGGAGTCCTTCATTCATTGTTAGCGGAGGCTGGGGCGTTCTGCCGCGCCCCGCACCGCCTCCGGGAAGGCCCCGAGGGCTCCCGGCCCCACCCCGGGCCAAGCCGCCATCCGTGGAGGGCCCGCCGCCCCGCCATTGTTCGAGCCCCACCCCTGCTGAATATTCACGCGGGCGGGCGGGCGGGCGAGGGCCGGGTTCCGCCCGCTCTCCCGGCGGAGGGGGCGGGGGAGCCGCTCGCCCCTCCTCAGCGGCGCCGGTCGGTGCCCCGCGTCCCCGCCCCCGCCCCCGCCTCCCGCGGCATCTTTGTCTCGCGGCCTCGCGCTCGCTCGCTCGCCGCGCTCTCCGGCCCCAGCTCCGGGCCGCTCGTGCAGGCGCGCGCGCGCGGGGCGCCGGGGCCTGAGGCGGCGGGCGACGCCCGGGGGGCGGGTGGGGGCCGAGGGAGGGCTGCCGCGCCATGGTGTGAGCCCCGCGGCCCGCGCTCGCCGCGCCGCGCTCCTCTCCGACCAGACGACACGCCGCGCCGGCGGCGGCCTGCCCGTGCGGCCCGAGCCCCGGCGCCGCCGAGCCCCTGCCCGTCGCTCGCTCGCTCGCCCGCTCCCGGGGCGGCGACCCGGGGAAGATGGCGAACGACTCTCCCGCGAAGAGCCTGGTGGACATCGACCTGTCGTCCCTGCGGGTGAGTGCGGCCGCGCCCTGCGCGCCGCGGTGGACACGGACACCCGCGGGCGCGGCGGCCCCTTTGTCTGCTGGGCGAGCGGGCGGGCGGGTGCCCCGGCGCTCCAGGGGACCCGGCGGGGCGAGCCTTTGTCACCGCCCTGCATCCCTTCCTCCTCCCGCTCGCCCTCCTCGGTTGGGGTCCCTCTTTGGAGATGATAACCTCCTCCTCCTCTCTCCCCAGGACCCTGCTGGGATATTTGAGCTGGTGGAAGTGGTTGGAAATGGCACCTACGGACAAGTCTATAAGGTCGGTGTGGGGCGCCTTTGTTCCCCGTGGCGTGGAGAAACTTCTTAGGGGACGAGGGAAAGGGTGACGGAACGCTGCTGACTGTAGGCCGTGCCGCCTGGCCAAAGTTGGGAAAGGGGTTTCATCTGGCCTTTCTTTTTCTTTCTTTCTTTTCTTTTTTTTTTTTTCTTTTCGCCTGTGTTCAGACTGGCCTTAAAAGACCTCATTTCCTGGCTTTGAGATAAAGGAAATAAGCTACGCTGTTAGGCATGCACTTAGCCTCAGCAAAATAGAAAAGGAATTTTCGTGTTCCAGGGCGACCAGAGGGTCTGACTCCAACCCCCCCATCCTCCAAATCTGGCCTCCATGCGTTTGCATTTGTACATGAATTAAAATTCAGCGTAGACAGGCCTTGTCTATGATTACACTCAACCACTGCCTTGGTCTTTTTGAGAATTGTCATCATGCTTCTGCCTTAGGAGTGCTTGCCAAAGGATTTAACTTGGGGAGGTTAGTGTTCCCTGGGACTGCTTTGAAAGCTCAGGCCAGCATACTGTCTTCTGGTGGACAGTATTTTCGAGTGTACTTTTGGGCCACGGGAACAGAAGGAATTACAGTGTGGGGATTATAAAATGTGAGTTCCAGCAATAACCTGTGTGACAGCTGTGTAATTGAGATAGCCAGGAGGAGAGACAGCAAGGGGTAGAGAGGACGCCGGCTTCACACCCGCCACTCCTGGTCTTTCTCTTTCTTTAAATTTGTCCTCCTCTCTGGGCTGCAGATCAAACTAAGGAATTTGTTGGGCTGTGCTGAGTAACTGGCACCTAATGTTGCTAACTGTTGTTCATTCTGTTTTGCTCTTTCTAGAAGAAGGCTCAGGCTCCGAAGTGTAAAAACACAAACAAAGCAAAAAACAAAACAAAACAAAGCAAAGCAAAAACCTTTACATTCTGTTTCCTGATTTCTTTCTTGTTGGTAAACGGTTTTCTGGAATAATCTTTGCTTGGGGAGTTTTCTAGTTACTGGGACTGGGTCAAGGTTGACACACACACACACACACACACACACACACAATTATCTTATGAAGGAGGGCTTTGTGGCTCGCCCTGAAGAATTGTCATTGTTTCCTTAAAAATGGGGGTGGTGATTGAAGCTGACTGTAGACATTTTCTGAGGCCAAATTAAGTGTGGATTCTATTGTCCCTTTTCTGTTTTATGAATAGGGTTTATGTGCTCCTGATTGCTTCTCCCAACTCCTGCTTCCCCTTCCCCCACCCAGGGGCCTGCATGGTGGTATTGACAGGCCTGTGGTCTGAGCCTAGTCAGTACTCTTAGGTGATCTCAAGTGAATTGGCATGTTTTGTTGGTTAACTGTTGGGGCCTGGGCCAGATTTTTGAATTTGAAAGGGAGCCCTGTTAACAGCCTGCTGGGCCCAACTGAATTTGGAAGGCTTTGGAAAATTTTGGAAAAGATTGTGTTGCAACTCACTGGAGTGGCTGGCTGGTAACTGGCTTAAAGACACTCTTCCCAGCTCCAGAGTTTGTTTAAGCACCGGTTGGTTTTTTTCTAACCTAGTTTTTCTGGCCAGATCTAAGTTGTGAGCAGACTCTTCCAAGTGAGTTAGCCAGAGCTTGTTTTGACCTGATTACACAGTAGTTGGATTGTTTGTGTCTTCCTGGGTCAGTGTGGAAACTGTGGGTAGAGAAGTAAGCCAGAAAGCACGAGTGCCTTTTAAAAAGGCCAGCGTGGATTTAGTTGGTTTTAAGAGGTGGACACTTTGTGGTGTTAATCTGGGCGGGTTCTTCGTTCTCTCTCTCTCTCTCTCTCTCTCTCTCTCTCTCTCTCTCTCCCTCCCTCCCTCCCTCCCTCCCTCCCTCCCTCCCTCCCCAGGCTCTTGAAGTAGATTTGCTAAACACTGCTTTTGGGGAGTATCAGGGATGTGCTGACTATACCCAGTGCAGTTGAAAAATCTTAAGTGCAAATCTATTAAGACATTGATGTAAAAGTTGCATGTAAACCATACATAGTAGTGCTTGGTTTTACTCACATTCCACCCCTACCTCCACCCCAATCTTAAAGGACATCTTTAAGCATGCACATAGTTTTTATAGCTCAGTTAATAGACCACCATTGGGTTTTAGTGTATATATTCTTCCTTTCCTATGTCTTGAACTTAAGATAACGTTTTATTGGTAAGTACTCCAGGTTTGTCTTTCTTTTTAAACATTATCGCGATGTTATTCCATACTTGAAACACATCTGATTTCCTTTAGTGTGTCCTGCCTGTCTCAGTGCATGCTACTGCATGTACTAGGAGACCAGTGCAGGCTACTAAGTTTATGAACTGGTATAAGAAGTAGAAATGGCATCTGGTTTTCTTTTAAATGTAGTTTCTGGATCCCATACTATTGTATACATTGGTTTAGTTTTCATTTTTATTGGTTGGCATGGGGTAGTTTTGGGTTAGGTTATTAATAGGAGAATTTATTAACAGCTATAAAGACAAATTTTAAGAAAAGCATTTTTGGGTAAATCATTAACTGAACAACCTAGAGTCCTAAATTATTTCAGTGTTTTATATATATATATATATATATATATATATGTATATGTATATGTATATGTATATGTATATGTATATGTATACACATATATACATATATGTATATATACACATGTGTATGTATATATACACATGTGTATATATACATATATATGTGTATATACATATATATGTATGCATGTGTATACATATACATATGTGTATATATACACATATATGTGTGTATATGTGTATATATATACACACACATATGTATATATACATATACACATATATGTGTGTATATGTGTATATATATACACATATATATGTGTATGTATGTATAGTATATGTATATGCATATGTATATATACACACACACATAAACACAGATACATACATATACATGTGGTGTATGTTTCCCTATATATGGGTTTGTACGTGGGCATGCATGCTGGTTGTGTGTATGTACATGTATATGGAGGCCTACGTTCGATGTCTGGCATCTTCCTTGATTGCTTTCTACCTTATAAATTGTGGAAGGATCTCTCACTGAAAACCAGGGCCTGCCAGTTCAGCTAGTCTAGTTCAAGGTCCCCTGTGTCTACCTCCCACAGACTGGGATTACTTAGGGTCACCATGTCCACCTGGGTAATGGGAATCTGACCTTTCATGCTCATACTTGTTCCGGAAGTGCTCTACCTCCTGAGCAGCCCTCCCAGCCCCTCTGCTCCATAGCATAGTGAGGCAAGTTGCTTATTTAGAGCATGTATTTAAATAACGTGAAGAGACTAGAAGTGAAATCGAGGTCTCTGTGAAGATGACTCTTTGAGGCTACATTCTGGTTTTTGAAATAGTTTTAATACGAGTGGGCTGGTGCGATTGAATCCTGTCTGCCATCTTTTCTTCAAAGAGGAGTTAAGATGTTAGGGAGATGGCCCAGCAGCCAAGAATGCTTGCTGTGCTGGCATGAGGACTTGCTCAAATCCCCAGCACCCGCATACAAAGCTGGATTTGCCTGTACCAGTACTGTAACACTGTGAGGAGGTTGTCCTCCAGTCTAGCCCCAGATGCATCCAGATCCTTCCGGGGAGTAAGGCAGGCAGGGGGAGGGGAGTGATAGAGGATCATGTCCTCTGGTGGCTGCATGCTGAACAAAGGCATGTGTATCCATAAACACACGAAAACATGCTCATGTTTGAAACCAAAAGACAATGGATTTTCTTGGGAGAAATATATTTCTAGCCTTAGGCTTTTGAAGGATTATGTGGAAAGATACTCATAAAATTAAAGCTTAGAAAAAATAATTTTGGGTACTTCTTATGTTCAGTGAGCAAGTGCTTGCCCTGCTGGGGGCCTTCGGTTCTGTCTCTGTAAAGCTACTCTATGTGGAGTTCTGTTTACAAGGTTACATTCAGAATACCATACATGAGGAATGTCTGTAGCGGGGCCTGTCTGCTTACAAGTTGTCCAGGTTGGATAAATGGTGAAATTTAATTATTATCATCACTGAGGACAATTATAGTGTGGAAGATTACGGCCGGCAAAAGCTTGTTGCCATGTTACTTTGGGTTTAACTTTCCTTTTGATTATTTGAGAATTGATGTTTTTTTCTTGGGTAACTACTACTATTTTATATTTTGCGAACATACTGCCATCCCAAGAAGGAGGATTATATTTTAAAGAGATTGTACTGTGTCAGAAGAATTTAGTTATAGTCCTTGCTGGGGTGGAAGTAGGAGGGCAGTCTGAAATCTGGGTGGATTTGGGGAGGTGCTATAGTTATGGCGGATAGACCAGATGTTCTTTGTTTTGTTGTCCTTGGAGGAGAGGCTTCATGTGAACTGGGAGATGAATCAGGAGGCAAGTTTAGGCCCAAAGGCCTTGCTTGATGTAAGGGCAGCTAACACCTAGTTACTTAAGAAAGGCAGAGAGGGATGAGGGTGTGTGGAGGAGGAAGCTCCAAGAGTGGCCATCAAGCCAGACTAGGGGAATGGCAATGTCAGGAAGGCAGTCTGTAGGTGGGAACTTAGGCACGACCTCATGCCGTAAGCACTGAGGATCTATTAATAGGTATTATTGGGCTTGGGGATCCCTAGGAATAGAATGTCATCAGATGGTATTCTGGGAAGAGCAGTTAAGATGGTTGGCTGGTTGGCCTAGGACAGAGGTTCTGCACCTTGGGGTTGCAGAATGACCCTTTCACAGAGGGTCTCTCAACAGAGACCATGGGAAAACACAGATAGTTACAATGTATAACAATAGCAAAATTGCAGTTATGAAGTAGCAACAAAAGTAATTTTATGATTGGGGGTCACCCATAAAGGCATGCAGCATTAGGAAGGTTGAGGACCACTGACCTAGGAGATAAATCTAGAGAGGAGAGGTCTGGGCAAGGGACTGGTGAAGATGGAGAGGAAGCAAAGTTGAGGCAGATATTTGGGGGTTTATATATCCAACTTGGGGGATGCATCTACAAATTGTAGGCATTGGTTCTCCATTTTAAATGGAGTTCTTTCCACTAGTTCGGGCGGAACTTCTGTGGACCCAGTAGGAGTGCTACATGGTTGGTTCTGATTGCTACTCAGGGGTAAAGCCCCTCAACTGTTGTCTGGCAAGCAGAGCATCTCTGGTTCCTGGGGGAGGTGAAGCCAACCAGCGGGCCCTGAGAATTCTGAGCGAGATGTTCCATCCTGAGGAGTGTCAGCTGACCTGCAGCTCAGAGACATGTTCAGACGTGTTCTAAGACTTGGGTTTCCTTAATGCTGGAAGGAGCCAGGACGGGGATAAGACGGGAGGAAGCCAGCCTGTTGAACAAGAAGTACCGCTGTGTAGCTCTTCAGATTATCAATCCCAAACTTTAACCTGCTGCTTCCTGAAAGCAGGGCTATCAAAGCCAGACAGAAATCCACCCTTCTGGGGGGGGGGGGTGGTTAACTCTCTGAAACATTGTGACAAGTGTGTACTCATTTGAACAGCTGCAGACTTGTATTTTGCCTTTTTTCTTGGCCAGCATTGGAGATGTGTGTATTTCTATGTTTTATCACAATCCAAAGACGTTATCCATGTCTTTCTGATAGCACTTGTGTGTGTTCACCAATTGAGCCTGGATAAATGAAGAAACATTAAAAAGGAATTGTCCTCCTTTATGTGTGTCACAGGAAAGATATGCTGGGCTAAAGAATGGTCATCCAAGGGGCTTCATTCCTAGGGAGTGAAGGTCCCTGTGACTGAGAACCTTAAAGGGAGAGGCTTTAACATCTGAGCCTGTGTGTGGTGTTTTGTTGGTAAGTACTTGCCCACTGGTGTGAGCGGCTTTGTGAGCCAAGCACTGCCCACACTTGGGGCATCAGACATTTCTCATTTTCACTCTGTTGTATTCAGTTCACAATGCCCTGTGTGATCATTGCTTTCGTTTCCCAGTCACTCATTTCACTCATTTTTAAAAAAAAAAAAATAGCAAGCAGCAGTAGGTTATGTGCTGATTCTGAGAGGTGACATGTGGCCACCTGTCAGGCCACTCACTCTCTGGCTTCAATGAAGGGATTTTACGGACAGTAAGTGCTCAAAAGCATATTAGAGTCAAGGACTTAGTCCACAGAGACTTCCCCTTGCCCCACATTTATTAGAGTGCACATGGTTTTAAGGATTTGGATGAGTGTTTACAGTGTTTCTCTCACAGGCTAGATAGATACCTAGTAGACTGTGTTATGCAAAGTATCTTCAAGTAATTGCTTTGAAATTTTGCATCGTTTTCACTGTTTGGTTTTTCATCTGGACCATCAGTGTTAACATGCTAGACTTATGGTCAGAGTGAGGATTCCCAAGCACTCATTTAACTGTAGGAGATGATTAGTTTGTTTTGCTATAGGATAGATAGCAGGAGGTTTGAATCAGGGTCGACTTCTTTGGGAAAGATGTCTAGGAAGAGACTGAAGAAAGGTGAGAAACCACTCACTACATTTATTATGAGAAGCCAGATATAAGTTTTGTTTTGTTTTGTTTTGTTTTTTTTTTGGAGGGGGTTTTATAATTTTCCACCAGTGTGCCAATAGAATACGATCTGCTGTAAGACCTTGTGAGCGCGATCGACTGCTGGTGGTGCTTGGGTTAGAGCAACGGTGTTTTAGGACTTTTCGTGTAAGACTCAGATGGTTAGTATGTTTTATACGTGGGATCATTAAGAGATATTTAGAACTAAATCGGCAAGTTAAAGGAAATAGGTACAACCTTGGGTGTTCTCAGGTTCCCACTGTACTATTTAGTGCATAGGGATTCTCATGTGTGTTAGTACTGTTAGTACACTGGGTGTGTGTGTGGGGTACTGCTTCCTTTAGTGAATGCAGGATAGAGGGACACACACACACACACACACACACACACACACTGACAGATATCAGGGTATGTGTAGGCTTCTGTACATTGTTCTCCTCAGCCTATGCCCTGCACCCAGACACATGGAACCAGCCCAGCTCCCTGCTTGTTTTCATGAGACAGTTCCTCACTATGTAGCCTTGTCTGTTTTGGAACTCACTGTATAGACCAGGATGGCTTTGAGGTTTTAGATCCACCTGCCTCTGCTTTTCAGTGCTGGGATTATAGGCATGCACCACCACTGCCAGCCAACTGTTGCTTTTAAATGAGGCAGGGTCTCTGTAGCTCTGAAATCTTAGCCTGGGCTTTGAACTCAAAGTTTTCCTGCCTCAGTCTCTAGAATAGCTAGGACTGTAGTAATGTCTTGGCTGCAATGTTCCTTTTTAAAATTTTGGTGGCTCAGTAACACTTTGGTAAAAGCAGGTGACAGGAACTTGAAATGGAAGGTAGATGTTCCGTGGAGTGCCAGTGTGTAGTTGTTACAGTGGTTTGCCGTAGGTGTGCTGTTTCTGAGACGGTTTTCTTGGTACCTGGGCACTGACTGAGCTGTTACTGAGAAGCATGAGCCTCATAGGTAGATAGACTTGGAGGATGTTCTCAGCTCACCTTGCTTGGCACATGAGCAGGCTGCTGTCGGTGGCTAGCAATCAGCTTCCCACCATTGAGAAGCTGAGCCAAGGAGCCTGTGCTTCCAGAGTTGTGTTTACTGTCAAATGTCTCCGACCTCCCGCATTGCATTTTAAATGTGGCTACATGTGGACACAGTTATCCTATTACGTTCAAATAATTAAGAGAAAGAAACGTACCTTTGGTTTATAACTTAGAAACAACCCCTTGTTGTTTAATAATAGAGGGTTTAGAACGTAGAAGGTCAACAGTATGTGTCCTTGGGGTCAGAAATCCTTCCATGCTTGTTTCAGAACTTGGAGGTATCCTGACCTTCAGAGGCATGAGTTTTCAGTGCTGTCTCCTCTAACTTTTTTTTAAGTCTTTTTAATGATGTTTCTTAAATGCTTTAACTTCCCTTTTAGCCCACCACCACCAGAGGTAGTGGGAAAGGAAGGATGGCGGGGAAGTGGACCTGATTAGAAAGGTCCTTTGGAGCAACCCCCATCTGTGTTATCTGGAAATTGTCAGTTCAGTTCACAGGTCAGCAGCAGCAGTAGGATACACCAGCAATCTGGTTCAGTAGTGTCAGGATCACGGGTGACACGAATCAGCAGAGGCAGGCAGGCCTCAGCCTCAGCATGAGGGACGAGGGCCACAGGATCACCAGAAGTTTTCCCGCTGTGCCTCTCTCAGGGAAGTGAAGATCAGCAAAGACCAACAAGTGCTCTGCAGCTCTATAATATAAGCAAGCCAAACTCAGCCCCTGTCATGGTCGGCATCCAAACATCACATGCCCTCCATGGCTCTTGTCCTAGCACAGGTCTTGCCTCAGCATGTGGGTCTCTCTCAGCTGACATCACTCTGCCAATCAGCCCAAGTCCTCAGAAGTGGTAAGAAACTACAGCACACCACCAGAAGGTTTTTGGTACATTTCTGTCTATGGAGTCCTGACAAATGCAGCTCAACTGTGCAATGTAAGGTGGACCAATACATGTGTGTTGTAGCAAAGAATCCTTCATCACATCCTCTCTCCTGTGTCTGCTTCAGCAAAAAATGTTCCTCCATGAGTTTACCCCAGCAAAACACCATCCAACACAACTGACTTCCCAAAGAACCCTTAAGGTTGTACTGCAGACCACTGGTGCATTAAGATATTTACTGATCTGCCATGGGTCCCTAGTGCATGCTGAGCCCCCCTTTTCTCAGTTTATCAATACCGATGACATCCTGTGAGAGTAGCTGCTGCTGCTGGGTTATTGGAGTTCAGGAGCACTTGACTATTTGTCTGCTCTTCTTGCTCCTCCCATAAATGAGGTCATCATCTGGGTCTAAAAAGTGATAGTTATTTATATTTTCATGACTGTAAATAATCTTTATCTGAGCCACTGGAATATGATATCTCCTTGTTAAAATAACACCTTTCCTCTTAAACTGTTTTGCTCTTTTATGCGTGGTGGTCTTCAATGTCACATGATTACTTTCCCCCTTAGGTACCCTCAGAGACAAGACAAGCACATAGCAATTTTCAGCCCCTCTCACCCATTTTCCCTAGTGCTGAATACATATGATTAATTGTGTTGGATAACTTTTTGATTTCAACTTTGCCACCCTGGAGATTCCTCAGAGCTGGGCAGAGCAGTCTGCCCCTAGACCTGGTGTCCAGCTCTGTCTTGTAGCACCCCTGTTTCTCATGGTCGCCTTCTTCACCTTAACTGTTTCAGTGGCTTTCGGGGAAAGTGTACAGGGCGTGAAGTAAGTCACTGCATGGCCTTAAGCTCATCTATTCTGTGAGTGTCTAGATTAGCCCTTCCTCTAGGGACTAGATTTCTGATTTGCCATGGCCTGGATGATGTGAGATAGTCACCCAGTTGTATGAGTCAAAGAAAGGGCTACAAACCTAGATACATTCTCTTGAATTCTCTGTACTTACTTGGTATCAGTTGCTTCCGGCAGTGATGCTTTCTGGCCTCTAGAGGGCAGGCTGCTTGGCTTGCTTTAGTGCCTGGCTGGCATCACTAACTGCTCTGTCTCTTTTAGTTTTCAAAACTAGGCGTTTAAAACAAGGAGTTTGAAAACTGCTTTTAGAAGCTTTTTAAAGTTTTTTCTTATTTGCTGTGAAATTTATCCTGTTAAAGTTTATATTTCAGTGATTTTTAAAAAATTTAAAAATTGTTTTTAATGCATTTATAGACCAGGGCAGCTTTTACTTACCCACAGCAGTTTTAGGTAGTGTGATGAGCTGGATAAGACATGAATACTCATTACAGTGACTCCCTATTCTAGCTCACAGCACCGGGCATGTACTAATGGTTCTGTTTGTGTGAATTTGTCTTGTTATTTTTTAAATAACTCAGTGAATAGCACCTGATTACCTCCACTTCCTGTTTCTGAGTTCATCCAGGTGGTGGCCTGGTGGTTTCTGATTAGCTCATAGTATTCCAGCATATGGATATGCCCCACCTTTGCCTAGGTGTTGATAGACACTGAAATTGTTGTTTGTGTTGGCCCTTTTGAGTGATGCAGTCAGGAGGTGTCTGGTTCAGAAGACTACCTGGTGAGATTGCCTGTAGGAGAGAGGGGAAAGAAGCAGGAATTGTCTGCTTGGATCTTTCCATTTCCACCAGTCTAAGCAAACACTGCGAAAGTGCCTGATTTCTGACATTTGACTCAGCTTTGGACTGGGGAAAGCACTTGAAAGGTGCATTTCCCGGAATCTTTACCTTCCTCACGCTTGCTGTAAGTCATGTCCTTGAGCCACAAAGACAAACTGTTTACTATCACTGAATCAACTAACACCAGAAACCAGGCTTTCCCACTGTAGGTTTCATTGTATAAAGGGAGCCAGTGCCATGGTGCTGAACACTAGGGTTTCTTTCCCTTTATCCCAAATAGGAGCTGTTGACCTGACCAAAACGGGGCAGGCCTAAGAGGGAAGACCTGAGCTCCACCCTGAGATCACACAAGGTGGCAGGAGAGAACTGACTCCTGTTGCACGCTTAAATATCTATGATATGTGGACAGAAGAAACAAATGTATTTCAAGTTAAATAAGTGATTTTCTCTGTTATGTGTGAAGGGATAATTTTACCCATCTGAATTTGCTTCAAAAGTTTCTTTAGAATGTTTTGTGGTGGGGATAGTATTATGAGAACTGTGACTGACTGGCTAGCTAGCTAACTGACTAACTATATGAATGATTAGTTTTATCAGACCTGAGGCATTCAGCTCTTACGAAATGTAATAATTGTGCACATTTGAAAACTCTTGACATGGGAGTATTCTTACTGTTGCCTGTCAGACTTCTTTACCCTCCTCAGTTTTTCTGACGTTCTCTGTGTGATTGCTGCATAGCTTTTGCTATTGCGCTATTGAGATCTCAGGCCAAAGATTGCTATTTGAGTAAAGACATCAAGGACAGACCACTTCCTAGAGATTCTGCATGAGATACTGCAGTATTGGGTGTGGTGAGGATGAGCCTTCCAGTGCCACACGGTTGTTGGACGTGTGTAGCCCCTCTACCCTCTGAGTCTGTGGGTGGATGCTCAGCTCTTACCAGTGATCTAAGGGCTTAATATTTATTTTTTGGTTCACTGTCCACAAGTATTTTGAGCCTCATCAGCTGGGTGAGCTCTCTTATTTATTACTGAAATACTATGTGTATAATGTGTGCCTGGCACCATGTGAACAATGAACAAGAAAGTCAGTCTGAGCCTCTGTAGTTTATAAGCCCAGCGTTGGCAGGAAATGAACAGGGTGAGAGGGTAGTGTTGCAGATAGGGTCCTGCCAGGGTTGTGAGAGGTTGAGACTGCAGGAGATCTGGATTTGTCAAGTGGAAACAGTGGTGTCCACAGTAGAGATTCTTTGTATGAGGCATGGCTATGTGAGAAGAAATAGATAGTACTCAGATTTAAAAGAAGCCATTAAGCCCGTGACTTAGTGTCTCGGTTAATACCAGATGGGAGATTTGAATAGAGAGAGTCAGGAAGGTTCTGCATTTGCTGTGGTGACTGTCTTTTTCAGTTTGCCGTGAGCGAGCTGTGTCTTGAGAGGCCTTGCTGCCACTGTCTGCTATTGTTTGGTGTTCATTGTTTTGAATTTCCTATTCCAGTCTATCCATGCAGCAACCTGGACAGACACCTCTTCAGAGGTGGGGTCTCATTAGGCCTGAATTGTTCTTTGATTAGTATTTGGGATGATACTTGGAGAATGGAGATCTGAAGTTGATCCTGATCCTGTGTGTGCTGTGTACACAAGCGAGGAGGCACAGGTCCCCACGGCCTTAGAGCTAGAAAGGGATTACATTGGTTGCAGGTTTTTGGTATAAACCCAGGTACAGGCTTAAAAGTTTCTGTAGTTGTGGTTATAGAAGTAAAAAGATGAGTTTTGCTTTTCCTGTTTAAGCTGCTGGACACAGTTTCAGATCACTTGATGATGGGGGTGCATTATTATTGCCCTTGTGGTATTTTATCTTCCAGCTATGTAGCAGCGGTCACCACTCAGGATGTCATCATGCGTGTAGTCCGTTACTTAGCACATCATCAAGCGTGTCGTCCGTTACTTAGCACATAACTATTTGCTTTTTAATAACATGGATAAAAGTTTTATTTTTTTGAGCTAAGTAAAATGGCTTTGTTGGATTTTGAAAAAAACCTGAATTATTTCTATTTTAGTTTTTAAAATTACATCGATTTTTATATGTGTATGTACATATGGGTGTTCGCATGCTGTGGTCTGAGTGTGAAGGGCAGAGGACAGCTCGCTACAGTTGGCTCTTTCCTACATTGGGTTGTCAGCAGTGGGCAAGCGCATATACCTGCTGAGACATCTTGCAGGCCCACACAGTAAATATGTACTATTTCTAACCTTTTCCTGATTTACTAGGAAAGGACTCCATAGATATTAATGCTAGTTTTTAAAGTGTGAAATTCCTTTTGTTTTATTTTGTTTTAATTGGGTGTTGTCAGCATCAAACCCCAAGATTGAATTAGACAATTCATCTTTCACTAGTTTGTTGCTCAATCTGCCGAAAATATTTTCTGTTGCTTGCTTACTGTTACACAAAATCAGTGATTTAACATTTTAAGTTTTATGTAGGATATCTTTTTTGTTTTTATTTCCCCTGGTTCTGTATGTAAGGACTTGTTTTTACCTTGTCTTTGGTTTTTTTTGATTTGTTTTGCCGTGTTTTAATTTCTTTTTCTTTTTGGTAAGTCCAGTTTTTCTTTGCAGGGTTACTAGCTATAATTTTGTTATCTTATAGGTTGTATTAGAATTTGTAGCATACTACATATTTATTTATTGGGATCAATTTTCTCTTTGTAGACCAGGCTGGCCTCCAACTCAAAGAGATTCTCCTGCCTCAGCCTCCCAAGAGCTGGGACTAAAACCTGACTTAGAGTGTACACCTGCTCCTTCCCTGTACACTCCCCTTCCTCCCTTTTGGACTGTGATGTATGTATTCCTTGCCCCTGTGTGCTGGCTGCTTGTTATGAAGCAAAGCTGAAGGAGGAAGGGTTTATCTCAGCTTGCAGTTTGAGGGCGCAGTGCATTATTGGGGGGAAGGCATGGCCGAAGAAGAGTGGGTGTCTGGTCACCTTGTAGCCCAACAGGAAGCTGAGAGTGGGTTGTCTTTGCTCAGCTGGCTTTCTCTGGTTTTCAGGTTAGGATCCCTGTCTGGAATGGTGGAGTCAACGTGTTGGATGGATCTTTCCTTTCACTTAACCCAGTGTGGAAAATCCCACACTGACATGACTACAGGTTTGTCTCCTAGATGTTTCTAGATCCTGTCAACTTGACAGTATTGGCCACCACATGACTGTATTGGGCAGTGTTCTAATTCTGTGAAGACTCACATTTAGTTGGGGCTGGCTTACAGTCCATTATCATCATGGCAGGAAACATGGTGGCATGCAGATAGACATGGTAGCTGAGAATTCTACATCTGGATATGCAGGCAGGAGGAAGAGACACACTGGGTCTGGCTTGGGCTTTTGAAACCCAAAAGGCCACCCTCAGTGAAGTACTTGTTCGAGCAAGGCCACACCTACCAACAAGGCCACACCTTCTAATCCTTCCAAGTAGTACCACTCACTCCCTGATGACTAAGCATTCAAATATATGAGCCTGTGGGGGTCATTCTTAGTTAACTGCCACATCCCACTCCTAGGGCCCCATAGGCTTATTATAGCCATATCCCAACGCAAAAAATGCATTTAATTCAACTTCAAAAGTCCTCATAGTCTGTTACAGTCAAAACACTGTTTAAAAGTCTAAAGTTCAAAGTCTCTTCTGAGACTCAAGGCAGTCTCTCAGTTGTAATTCCCTGTAAAATCCAAATCAGAAAGCAGGTCACATGCTTCCAACATACAGTGGCACAGAATATACATCACCAGGCCCTAAGGGAGGAAGGAAGCACCGTGAGGAAATACTTAACCAAAGCAAGACTGAGGACCAGCTGTGAGCTTCAAACTCTGTATCTCTGTGTCTGATGTCGGAGTTCTTCAGCTCTCTAACTCCTTTCAGCTTCGTTCATTCAGGACTGCAGCACACGTCTTCCTCTTGGTTTGCTTCTGCTCCTGGTCTGCAGCTCTTCTTGGCAGGGTTCCCATACTCTGGCATCACCAACGTCTGGGATCTCTAATGAAATCAGGCTTCACTTAACAGTGTCACACACACACAGTAGCCTCTGGGCCACTGTACAGGGACACCCCTTATACATACATGCTTCTTGTATCTGTGGACTTGTCTGCATTTACTGGTTTCAGACAACTGGTTTTGTCCTGTTTTTCCGCCTTGGTTCCTAGGCATAGGACTCCTATTGTGGATATTAGCCCCAGATCTGCCTGCAGCAGCTCGCCCACCCACCCACCCACCTCCATGTTGTTTCCTCAGGCTCATTCAAGGCTTCATTTGGGATGGTCACTGTTGCTCAGGCTTCATGGCCACCCCGGACCCCTTAGGACTTGTTTTATTAAACCCTGTGTATGTTTGTATTTGTGGATATGTGCATGTGAGTTTGGTGCCTTCAGAGGTCACCAAAGACAGCTTGTAAGCTTTCTAATGTGAGCGCTGGAACCACTCTGATCCTCTGCAAGGGCCATATGTGTGCACTTCAGAGCCACTGAGGCATCTCTGGCGCCTGCCTTGTCTTCTTATGTCCATGGGTCCATTTGTAAGTAGTCCCATCCACTTCTTATTTTATCTCAGACATTAGCATATATATATATATATTAGCTCAAAGATTTTGGATCTTTTTGGTATTTTTCCAGGCTTTATGAAAATATAAATAAATCTAATTTTTGTGCATAAAAATAGCTATATTTTTTGCTCTAACAATGTCATCTTTAACCTGTCAACCTTGTATAGTTTTAAGTAGACTTATTCTCTGTGGGCTATGACTCCCAGAATGTTAATCTTTCTGTGGATGCTGCTTGCCATGAATTTTACTATGTTTTAGTGCTGTGGTATTATTATTATTATTGTTGTTGTTGTTATTATTATAATACCCGTAAGTACTCTTGAGGTTTGTCTGAGAGACAGTTCAGTTATGTAGGAGAAAGCCAGTTTATCTTTGAGGACCCATTTCTCTGGTTTTTAAGTAGGACTTAGCAGTGGTGAGTCTCTCTGGCACTAACTTAGTTTCCTGTGAGTTCTGCAGTCAGCTGTTTCTATGTGAGTACTGGCTCTGTTCCTTCAGCCTTTCTCCGCACCCGTTTTGTCTCTACCTTAAGTAGTTTCCTTATATACATGTCTTGATTTGTATTTGGCTGAACTCAGGCAGGCCCCTTTTAGAACTTGGGATTCGTTATGTCTGGGCAGCCTCTGTGTTCCAGTTTTACCTCTGGTTTCTCAGTCTACCCAGACTCCCAGCTACTCCTCACTGAGGGAACAGGCTGGTCTTTGCTTTGGTTTCCTCTTCTTATGTCATGGTTCGAAGGTTTGAAAGGAGTCAGAAGACCTAGTAGTCAGAGGTTAGGGGTCAGTTTGCCTTTCACTGTGCGATGCCCACTCTCCCCTTCTGCTCCCTTTCCTTCTTCCTTCCAGTTGAAAACAACTTGCTTTATGTGTGTGTTTTATATGCAAATGCAGATGTGTAGGGCTGTGGTTCTCAGCATGCTGGATCTCCTGCACATCAAATAGTTATGTTACCATCCATAACAGCAGCAAAATTACAGTTATGAAGTAGCAATGAAAGTATTTTATGATTGGGTCACCACAGAGTGAGGACCTGTATTAAAGCGTTAGGAAGGTTGAGAACCACTGGGGTGAGGAGAGCAGAGCGTCAGTGTCTTCTCTGTAAGTCTCTTCCTGTTCTTCTGAGTCTCCCGTGAATCAAGCCCGAGTGCTGAGGTGGGTCTTGATGCCTGTCTTGATCTGTATGATTGCATGCAAGGGCTCTTAACTCAGCCATTTCTTTAGACTTTCTCCTGAAATCAGATCTTGCTGTGTAATTAGTTGCCTTGAGATCTTCCTTTCTCAGCCTCTGGAGTGTTGGGATGTGAGGTGTGTCACGCTACATCTGGTCTAATATCCAGGTCCCACTGTTAAGCCTTGGCAGGTCTGAAAGTTGATATGTAGACAAGGCTACCCACAAACTCAGATCACTCTGCCTGCTTATACTGGCATAATAAATATATTATAAACATGTTCATCAACATGCCCAGTTCCTCCTCTTCTTTTGATGGTAGTATTGACATGTAGAATGAATGTCTTAACTTTAGAAAGAGCTTTGCTGTTGTTGGTTGGTTTGTTTGTTCTTTTGAAGCAGGGTTTCTCTGTGTAGCCTTGGCTGTCTTGGAACTCACTCTGTAGACCTGGCTGGGTTTTTAGTGTGTTCAGAGTTACCCAGCCAATCAGTCTGATGACATCCTTCACACAGACCTGTGTCCTGGTCCTAGTGTTTGACAGCTGCACCTCAGCCTTCTGTAGGTGCTGGAGGCATTTCCTGTAAGTGGAAGCACACAATGACTGTCTTTGTTTAGCTTGATGTCTTCAAGGTTCGTTCATGTTGTAGTTGGTGTCAGTACCTCGTGTCCCCTTTTGTGTAGTCATGTTCTGTTGTGTGGCTGTACACATTCCCCTGGCTCATCAGCTGATGGGTGCACACAGGCTTGTCTCCTTTTGAGCTCCTAGAGGTCATGCCGCTGTGGGCATGTGTGTGCAGTTCCTGTGTAGACTTTCTGGACTGTAGGAATTTGTGCTAACTGACTTTTTGAGAAACTACAGAGCGTGTAGTTTCTGGAACACTCCCATTAGCAGTTTAGGAATGTACATTTTTTTTTACATCCTTGGCAATGCATGTGATATCTGTCATTCTTCATAATGGGCATGGTTGTTATCTCATTTGTGGTTTGATTTGCATTTCTCTGAGGACTAATGGCATGGAGCATGTCTTTGCTTGCTTTTGGCCTTTTGAATATTTATGGAAATGTTTTTCAAGTCTTTCACCTGTTGCTTAAGTTGGGTGATACTATGATTTATGACTTTTCTGTGTAAGTGTTTTTGTGTGTCTAGGCTGCTGGGTATATGTCTTTCTGTATTCTCTGATTGTATTTTCACTTCCTTGACTATACTTTTTTCAGGTACACTTTTCATTTTGATGATATCAAATGTTTGATGAAATCAGGAGTATTTTTTTTTAACTTACAATGCTGATATGATATTTAAGAACCTTTTCCTAATCCAAGGTTACACAGGTTTATTCCTGTGTTTTCTTCTTAGTTCTTTAGTTTTAGCTCTTAGATTCATTCCTAGTTCGCTCATGCATGTTTTAAGTTGGGTATGTCCTCACCCATTTACACATGAGTATCTATCTCTTTGAGCACCATTTCTTGAGAAGGCTTAAATCCCCCACTCAATTATTTTAACATGCTTGTTAAGCTTGCTGACTTAACTGAGAGCCGCTGGGCTCCTGAGCTTCCCTACAGTGGTGGCTGTGTCTGTCTATCTCAGGCCGCCAGCACAGCATTTTGATTCCTGTTCCCTTGTTTGAAATTAGGAAGCGGGAGCCTTCTTCCAGAATAGTTCATCCAGAGCCTGTTGATTCTGCCCAGCTTTTTACCGGCAGCGGACCTTGACACACGATACAGATTTTTAAGGAACATTACTCAGCAGTTGCTAAAAACTTTTCCATTTGGTACTTATCTCTCTCAAAGTTAATATTTCTCCTTTTTTGCAGACTAATGTGTTTCCCTACATCCACACATCCTGTTACATATTACGTATATATAGACCACCATGTTTTTGTAAGGGGGCATCTAGAAACATTGCTAAGTCCTGTTTGCCCTGCGTATACGCCAAAGAATAATTTGATAATGCCAGTGACTTCAGGGTCTTAACAATCTTATAAATTATGGGCCATACAATACAAAAGAGGATAAGACCTTTCAATTAGTGGGAACTATGCCAATATCTAGATGTAAAATATCCTTAAAAATTATGCTGTAAAACATTTCCAGAACATGTACAAATTCTGTATGTAGGTTACATACCTTTCAATATCACGGAAGTCTCCTGTGATTTAGGGTAGGCTGGAGACTGGCAGTGGACCACTAATTAATAGTTTGCTTTCATTTTCAAGAGCCACTTAGTCCAAAATTTCTGTTAAACCCAATCGTTATTTTTGCTTAAAAATACTTCCTGTATTAGGAAGAATGTGCTTTGCTGCTTCAGTGGGCCAGTTTGACTGTGACAAATAGAAAAGTTCTTAGTCTTCTATCATCTGACCCCACCAAGAATAACATTCCAGGGTCTCCCCAGCTCAGCAGCCACCCCAATGCCTCATGGAAGATTAACTGCTCAATACTCAGTGATTTGCTCATTCAGTACAGATAGCCTCAGCTCTGATTCAGAGCTCCAAAGAACAGTGGTGGAGACCTGGATCCAACCGAGTAGCCCTGGTTGTCGTGGAACTCACTGTGTAGACCAGGTGATTAAAGGTGTGGGCCACCCTGTTCGACTCTTTTATACTTTTAAAGGATAGTTTTTATTTAGTTTGTTCAACTGCTGGCTTATAAATCTTAGTAAAAGAGGAACTACCCAGAACCCAGATTTCATCAAGCAACCTGTTGGCTAAACTGTAGAGAAGGAAGCTTTTGCTAAAATGCATTTCCTTCACTTGTGAGGAAATGTTTGTTGAGACATTAACTTCAACTCTGAGAAAATGGTGGCATTTCTGTGCAACCTGTAAGGAGCACACTTTTCTGACATTTCAGAGAGGGTCTCTGAAGAAAATATTTTCTCTTTACTACATAAGTACAAGAAACTTTTTGGACATTTGTCCTACGTGACTCTCCACAAGTTCTGACAAAATCGCTCTTTAGTGAAGGTCAACTTTGATACTGACCAAGCAGGATGAGAAGTTAAAACTCCTTTCTAAGTTGTTGTGCAGACCATTCTGATTTCCGTATAAGTTCACTTAAGGCATAGGGACAGTCTGGCAGGGCATTTTGTTTGAACTGTGGTCAAAGAATGGATCTTCCAGAGACTATAAATCTTTTTCTGGATACAAAACCCACCATCCTGGGACTGAAATGTACTTCCTGCTAGTTAAATGAAAATCAATTAAAAAATGCTTGTCCCCTCAATTCCCATGAATTCCAAATTTATTTATTAGTAATCCTCCCAGCCCTATTCCTTTGAGACAGTGGCTTGTTATGTTGTCCCAGCCAGCTCTGGCTAGCCTTGCAGTCTCCCAAGTGCTGGGATTCTCTGCTTGTGACATCATGCTTAGCCTGGTTCTCTGTTTTCACTATCCAGAGAATGTGATAACAGCGCAAGGCCTCAAGAACTAGAACAGATGTGTGTGAGAGAATCTTGTGCTCTTTTGCTTGGGCCACCATAACATGATGCAACTGCCTGGGAGGCTGGACAGAAGCACTGGCTTCCTGGGTCCTACAGACAGAACTGGAGGTTGTGGGAGGGATACTGCTGGTCTTCTGAGGCCCTCATTTCTTCCTGCCCTGTGGAGGCTCACTGTCTTTTGTGTCTCCCATGACTTTTCCTCTCATGCCTCCTTGTATTTCTTTATGGTCAGATTTCCTACTCCTAAAAGGATTGGTTAGATTGGATTGGGGTCTGAATTTTAACTTATTTATCATTATGTTCCATGGAATTTTGAGAGAAACTCAGCTGGCCTGTAACCAACCTCTCTCTCTCTCTCTCTCTCTCTCTCTCTCTCTCTCTCTCCCCATTTTAAGACAAAACTGCTTGAGTACTAATGCTTTATTAAGTGATTAGTTTGGAGTCTTATTTCTTAAATATAGTGGACATGGTAATCAGGCAGGTGACACATTCATTTACTACATTA
Source organism: Arvicanthis niloticus (assembly GCF_011762505.2). Lineage (NCBI taxonomy): Eukaryota > Metazoa > Chordata > Mammalia > Rodentia > Muridae > Arvicanthis > Arvicanthis niloticus. Next base: position 28,027,356 of record NC_047674.1, on the reverse strand, counting down.
ATGCCAGATGCTTATTCTAGATGATGCAGAATTGGTAGCGGACAAACAAAGCTCCATGCTTTTATGTGGTCTAAGACAACGGGGAGTAAATATGCCTTTCCTGGGTGAACACCTCTCTCCGAGCTTACTGGCTTACCACATCATTTTGTTTTCTCATGATCATCATCAGGCATTGGGTTAGGTCCATGCTTGTCACAGTGGCTCTCCTCCTCTCTGCTCCAGCCCCTCAGGCTGCTGCTGCCTCATCTGGTAGTTAAACTAGAAGTTTTGTGGTGTAAGATAGGGGTTGACAAACGTTTAAAACACTAGTCTTTTTTTTTTTTTTGTCACATTAGTTTTCTCTTTCCTTTTTTACCTTTTAAAGTAATGTTAAAAAAGATATTGAATGTTGTGGAAGAGTAGATGTTAAGGGGTTGAGGTGGGGCTATAGTACTGACCTTTAAAAATATCTTCATTCTAGCGAAGGGTCTTGTCACCATTGATTATAGTATTAGCAGAAGAGAGTGAGGGGTTAGGAGCTTCATCCATCGATTTGATGGGACAATAACTAAGTGACCCCAATGGCTTGGAGACTCTGGTTTTGTTTAGTAGCCTCAGTTGGTGCATGGCAATGCTAACTATAACCAGGCTTTCTTTTCTTAGCTCAACAGGAAATGAGAGCAGGGCTGGGTAGAAGGAAGTCAAATACACCCTGCTTTTGGTGTGCAGACTTCTCATTGGTTGTCTAGGAGAACGATCAGGTTGGGCTCACTCCAAATAATGCTAACTTTGAAAAGGAACTCAGGTACAGCTACAGTAGACTTTGATTCAGTAGGTGAGGCCTGGGACTCCGCGTGTGTCTAGTCGGCTTCTCTGTAATGTCAAGTAATCCCACACCTTGAATACTGAAGATACTGGGCGTTGAATCTGCCCAGAGTGTTGGGCATTAGGTGTCTGCTTAGGGGTTTCATTGAAGCAGACCTAATCCAATGCCAGATCTGGATTGAAACTGTACCTCATCTGTGCAGGTCATCTGTGCAGTGTCTTGTACAGCCACACAAACTGATGGTGTGACTAGGTTGTAGCTTTTAGTGAGGATTCTGGGTTTTCTGGGACTTAGTGGAGAACAGGATATTAGAGAGGGCAGTGTCTGACCTTTGGGTTCACAGGTGGAGGTAGTAGGGAGCTTTGTGGCTGCTCAGGTCCCAGGCTTACCAAGGTTTGGAGTGTCCCTCCTGGAAGTACAGTGGCATTTGTTGACAGGTCAGCATTAGAAACTCAGGATGGGTCTCAGATTCCATTTTGGTTGCTAGTGTGTGTGTAGCAGAGAGGTATCAGTGTTTGAGAGAGGATGAGCAGGAGGCCTGCCTTCCCAGTGAGGGCACCATAGAGTCAGCCCAGGGCAGAGGGTCTTTAGTAGGGAAAGAAGAGGCCATTGTGGTGTGGAAGAGCTGCAGAGCCATCCAGTGACAGCTTTCAGACTACAGCTGTGTTTTGAGTCAGTAAGGGTAGAAACAGTTCAGTGGCTAACTCAGGGAGACTCATGCATGCCCATCCCCATTTTGCGCATGCTCTTTCTTGCTTCTAGGAAAGCAGTCAGAAAAAGGTGCCATTGTTAGAGGAAAATCTTCCGACCAGGTTGTGGGAATACAGGTGCCATAAGAAGTGGGCTGGGGCCAGGAAGAGCCTGATGAGTGGAAGGAGGCTGAGGAAGAAGCAGATTAGCTGTCGGTCTCAGGCAAAGGTCTGCATGCTGTCTCTAAGCATGTCTGTGGGGATGGTGGGTAAAAATCTGTTTCCCTCACCTCTGAACAATCCCTAAGACCCGGGGAGACAGAGGGACTCACACTCGGGTGAATGCCACCTTTCCTCTCTGACTGAACTATCTCTCTGTCTTTCCACTGATTTCATTATCTGAAGTAAATTACTGGAGTTTCCAAACTAGTGGTTTGAAGTATAGAGAAAAACTACTAAGTTATTTGAAGATACATTCCTTTCTAAAAATTCTAAAGTTGTTGACTAATAATTCTTGCAGTCATTTTAGTGATTTTGCCCAGATTGTTTTATGTTTGTTTAATGTTGTTGTGGATAAGATAGTCTTGACTACAAGTAATAGAAAATGCAGCTGAATTTCAGCCAGTCACGAGCCTGGCTATCTGATGACAAAGTGGCTCCAGGACTAGGGTTTGCTGGGTTTTCCCTTGTCATCTTAAGAATGTGGCTCTGTCCTGAATGTCCTTCCTAGCTGCAACCTCTCTGTAAAAACAAAACAAACCAACCAACCAAACAACCTCCCAAAAAACCATTTTAATTATTTTAGCTGTAGCAACTTTAGTAAGTGTAATTTTTATCTGTTTTATTTTTTAGGCCTTGATCTTTTGTTTTTTCAAGCTTTTTATTTTATGTGTTTGTCTGCATATATGGATATATACCATGTATGTACCTGGTTCCTGGCACCTCCAGGTGTGACTCACAAACATCTGGAACTCCACTTTGAGTTCTCAAACTCCTGTTTGAGTTCCTGACTTCCTTTTATGATGAACTGTGCTGTGGAGTGTAAGCCAAGTAAACCCTTTTCCTCCCCAGCTTGTTTTTGGTCATGGAGTCTCATTGCATCAATAGAAACTCCAAGTAAGAGACAGCCTCTTCCTCCAAGACCACGCAGGACGTGTTCTCTACTATAAGTACATATGCAGAGTAAGAAAATAAGTATTGCTCTGTACCTTTCCAACTGAGGACAGAAAGGTGCTCTCCCAAACAACGCTAAGGAAGCAGATTTCTACCATGGACCAACTCAGTTTTCCATGCAGTTGAGCAATGTTAGTCATTAATGCTGTGTTTAGTGCTAATGGTCAGGTCAATACCTAGGAGGCAAGCCACTTGTCAGGGTCAGCCTCTGAGACACCTGAAGAGATG